>NC_053494.1:210335217-210635217 GCF_905171775.1 Rana temporaria
TAATTCCGTGTAATATCCGTGTCCCGGATATAGTGTCAAAAGTGTCCGATGTGTCCGCCATAATGTCGCAGTCTCGATAAAAATTGCAGATCGCCACCATTACTAGTAGAAAAAAATAATAATAAAAATGCCATGAAACTACCCCCTATTTTGTAAACGCTATAACTTTTGCGCAAACCAATCAATAAGCGCTTATTGCGATTTTTTTTTTACCAAAAATATGTAGAAGAATACACATCGGCCTAAACTGAGGAAAACATTTTTTTTTTAAATGGGGATATTTATTACAGCAAAAAGTACAAAATATTGTTTTTTTTTTTAAAAAAATTGGCGCTCTTTGTTTGTTTATAGCACAAAAAAAAAAAAAATTGCAGAAATGATCAATTACACCAAAAGAAAGCTCTATTTGTGGGAAAAAAAGGACATACATTTTGTTTGGGAGCCACGTCGCACGACCACGCAATTGTCAGTTAAAGCGACGCAGTGCCAAATCGCAAAAAATGTCCCGGTCATTGGGCAGCCAATTCTTCCAGGGCTGAAGTGCTTAATATAGACGTGATAGTAGTATATATACATAGGGCCAGATTCTCGTACAGCGGCGTATCTTTGCGCGGGCGTAACGTATCCGATTTACGTTACGCCTCCGCAACTTAGACGGGCAAGTGCAGTATTCTCAAAGCACTTGCTCCGTAAGTTGCAGCGGCGTAGCGTAAATCGGCCGGCGTAACACCGCCTAATTCAAATTTGGAACAGGGGGGCGTGTTTTATGTAAAATATCCATGACCCGACGTGATTGACGTTTTTCACGAACGGCGCATGCGCCGTCCGTGGAAATCTCCCAGTGTGCATTGCTCCAAATACGCCGCAAGGACGTATTGGTTTTGACGTGAACGTAAATGACGTCCAGCCCCGTTCACGGACGACTTACGCAAACAACGTAAAATATTCAAAATTCGACGTGGGAACGACGTCCATACTTAACATTGGTACGCCGCATGTACGCCACCATATAGCAGGGGTAACTTTACGCCGGGAAAAGCCTAACGTAAACGGCGTATCTGTACTGCGTCGGCCGGGCGTACGTTCGTGAATACGCGTATCCAGCTGATTTACATATTTCTAGGCTTAAATCAGCGTACACGCCCCTAGCGGCCAGCGTAAATATGCAGTTACGATCCGACGGCGTAAGAGACTTACGCCGGTCGGATCTAATAGAAATCTATGCGTAAGTGGGGTAGATTCAGAAAGCAATTACGCCTGCGTATCCATAGATACGCAGCGTAATTGCTAAGTAGCGCCGGCGTATCTACTTTCTGTATTCAGAAAGCTCGATACGCCCAATGTAGCCTAAGAGACGACTGGCATAAGTCTCTTATGCCATCGTATCTTAGGGTGCAATCTGACGCTGGCCGCTAGGTGGCGCACCCGTAATTGTCAGCGTAGAGTATGCAAATTGCATACTTACGCCGATTCACAAACGTACGTGCGTTTTTTACGTCGTTTGCGTACGTCGTTTGCGCCGTAAGGCTGCTCCTGCTAATAGGAGGCGCAGCCAATGGTAAGTATGGACGTCGTTCCCGGGTCGCGATTTTCATATTTTGCCTCGTTTGCGTAACTCGTTCGTAAATTTGGCGCTGGACGCCTTTTAGGTTCACGTCGAAGCCAATGACGTCCTTGCGACGTCATTTACCGCAATGCACGTCGGGAAATGTTCCCGACGGAGCATGCACAGTACGTTCGGCGCGGGAACGCGCCTAATTTAAATGATCCACGACCCCTACGGGATCATTTAAATTACGCGCGCTTACGCCGGCCCCTTTTACGATACGCCGCCGCAAATTACGGAGCAAATGCTTCGTGAATGCAACGTAGCTCCAGTAATTTACGGAGGCGTAGCGTAAAAACGATACGCTGCGCCGCCGTATCAGTGCGCACCCCTACCTGAATCTGGGCCAGTGATTCTATGAATCAGGCGCATAGATACGACGGCACAACTCAGAGATACGACAGCGTATCTGGAGATGCGCCGTCGTATCTCCTCTGTGAATCCGGGCCCATGTGCGTGTAAAGGCAGGTGTCCCAATACTTTTGACAATATCGTGTATATTGGTGGTCCTCTATGGTTGCTCGGAGTTCAGCTTTGACTGAAACATCAGTGGAAAATACATCAGCGTATATACGCAATTATCCCCAGCGCTTCAAGAGAGGCGGAACAACGCCAAGAAAATTACAAATGAGGCCGAGCATTAAATAGTCCAATGTCATTGAAGCCGGGCTCACTTTTATATATAACATAAATCATGCCGGGCAGATAAACAGACAAGGTTTACAGACACCGGTTTTCCATTGCTGCGTTCTGTACCATAAAAGTTCTCTTTACCTGCTGAATAAATAGAAATACGGAGGTCATGTGACCGTCTGCCAGCCCGTGCCAACGCCGCCGCCTGTGAGGCTGTTCAGAACAAAGTTTAACTTGCCGGCATGTGAACACTCGGAGACATTTCGGAGAATATTAGGACTTTTGTGAATATTATATTGAATGGACTACATGCTAAAAGCCCATTTTGTTTCAGTGCCCATATACACTCACTGGCAGGGCCACCATCAGGGGGGTACAGGTCCGGATGGCAACTCCCCTTTTTTTATAAAAAAATAATTTTGTATATATATATATAAATATATATATAAAAAAAAGATTTTTATATATATGCCACTAGGGGGGCCCATCAGGGTTGCCAGCCTCAGTAAAACCAGGGACAGTGGCCCAGATTCAGTAAGCAATTGCGCCTGCGTAACCATAGTTACGCAGCGCAATTGCTGACTTGCGCCGGCGTAACGAGTTCTCCTGATTCAGAGAACTCGTTACACCGACTGCAGCCTAAAATCTGCGTGGCATAAGGCTCTTATGCCACGCAGATTTTAGGCTGCATTCTTGCGATGACCGCTAGGGGGCGCTCCCATTGTGGTCAGTGTATAGTATGCAAATTGCATACTTACGCCGATTCACAATGTTGCGCGCCCCCTGCGTACGCAAGTTACGTCGTTTCCGTACGGCATGTTTAGCGTAAGGCTGCCCCTTCTAATAGCAGGGGCAGCCAATGCTAAACTATACCCGGCGTTCCCGCGTCGCGACGTTCGAATTTTACGTTGTTTGCGTAAGTGAATCGTGAATGGCGCTGGACACCATTCACGTTCACTTTGAAGCAAATGACGTCCTTGCGACGTAATTTGCCGCAATGCACGTCGGGAAAGTTTCCCGGCGGAGCATGCGCTCTACGCTCGGCGCGGGAGCGCACCTAATTTAAATTATTCCCGCCCCCGGCGGGATCATTTACATTGCGCGCGCTTACGCCGGGCAATTTTGCCGGTGCGCCCTCGCAATTTACGGAGCTACTGCTCCGTGAATCGAGGGCAGCGCAAAATATTTGCGGGGGCGCAGGGCAAAATCGTTGCCCTGCGCCTCCGCAAATAGAGCGCAATTCTTTCTGAATCCGGGCCAGTATGTACAAATCTGTGGGGTTTTTTTTTACATCTGTCCCTAAAATTCCCTTACTGACTTCCTTTTGGTCTAAAAATCCCAAGATTATAGCTGCCCCGCCTCTCCAGTGCCTTTTCAGTGTGTGTGTACTGTGTATGCATACTGTATGCGTGTGTGTGTATACTGTGTGGCCCCATAATCTCCTATTGCCTGGGGGCCCCATAATCTCCTATTGCCTGAGGGCCCCATAATCTCCTATTGCCTGAGGGCCCCATAATCATCTATTGCCCGGGGGGCCCACGAGTTGTCAGTCCGCCGCTGCTGACAGCAGTGTGTAGCAGCACAGATGATGACACCTCACCAACATGACATGTCCTCTCCTGAGTCACAGTGACAGTCTCTCCCCAAGCCAAGTGGTCCCTTCAGTCCACTCCAGTGTAAAGAGCACTGACGGTCCTGGTCCGACCGGACCGTTTTCCAGCGGACATTTGTCCAGCCGACCGTTTTCCGGCGGACAAAAATTTCTTAGCATGCTAAGAAACTTGTCCGCTGGAACGATGTCCGCCGGACATGTCCGATGGTCAGTATGACTGATCGGACATGTCCGCTGGCCCGAGAACCCGCGCATGACGTCGAAGTGATTCGATGCATGTGTGGAAGCATTTAACTTCCGGGTTCGCGCAAGTCGACGCGTCATCGCCGCCGTCACGTCGCCTTCACGTCGTCGTCACGTCACCGCGTATTCTGTCCGCGCGGATTTTGGTTTAATGGTGTGTACAACTATCAGACCAAAATCTCCGAGCGGACATGTCCCGTCGTGTGTACGAGGCCTGACTGTGCTTCTTTGCTGATGCCAAATATATACCTTGTTGGGCAGGAGATCACGTCTGCCCAATACTGCGGCATTATCACCAACCCGGGTGTTGGAAAGCAAACTTGTCCTGCAGGGCAATTGCCAAAAATGTAAAGAAATAAATTTGGAAAAATCAGATAAAAGTAAAAACTTCCTCTCTTGTTTAGCTATCCATTTAGCCGTTCGGTTTCATTTACCTTATATAAGCCAAATAATGTCATCATGTCATAGGACCGGCAGCCATATTTGGAGCGCAGTCAAGCTCCAGTAGTGTGCCATCCGTCTTCCTTAACGTTTATACGGCGGAGATTATTTACACATTGTCCCCACACAGGAATCAGAAAATGAATGAAGATGTTGAATGGATCTCTATACACTATTTGTGGTACTATAAATTGTATATACTGTAGACGCTCAGAAGGAGGACATTCTTGGAAGATGGGGAGAAAATCATTGACGCACAACCTTATTTAAAGTATACCTAATCTTATATAAGATTTAACATGTGCATGTCATTTCAAAAGTTGTGTTCAATCGGATTAAGAATTGCATGGCAAACCTAAGCATGAAGTGCCGCGTTCAGTTACTTCCAGTTATTGCCTCCTGACTATGCTACGGCGTTGTCACCCCATCACACCTACCCCTGGTGGAGACTGCAATTGAGCATGATGACATACAGTCATGCAGGGCCCGGCGCTACCACTAGGCAAACTAGGCCTAATGCCGCGTACACACGATCATTTTTTTGGGTTGTAAAAAACAATTAGCTAGATTCAGTAAGAGTTTGGTCGGCGTATCAGTAGACCTAACTCAGAATCTACGCCGACCTATGTTTAAGTGTATTCTCAAACAGAGATACGCTTAAACATATCTAAGATACGACGGCTTGTGCCGTCCTATCTTAGGGTGCAATATTTAGGCTGGCCGCTAGGTGGCGCTTCCATTGCGGTCGGCGTAGAATATGCAAATCAGTAGATACGCCTATTCACGAACGTACGCCCGGCCGTCGCAGTACATTTACGCCGTTTACGTAAGAGATAGTACAAAACAGATTATAGCGCACACATGCAAAAATGACATTTATCCTGCAAGGCTAGTTAAAAACACCTGAACATATTCAAAAATACGGGGGTTTGGTCACACTATATAGTCATATAGTGCTAAGCCCACTTACTGCAACAAAGTACCCCGAATTAGTGGGTCCTACCCTAGTAATAGAATGAAAGAACCTGGGTCTCAACCATGGGAGATAAACTCCTCTATGTGGGAGAACTGAAGGGATTCTTCCTATACACATTAGTGGCCACCATTGTATAGGAAGAAACCCTTCAGTTCTCCCACATAGAGGAGTTTATCTCCCATGGTTGAGACCCAGGTTCTTTCATTCTATTACTAGGGTAGGACCCACTAATTCGGGGTACTTTGTCGCAGTAAGTGGGCTTAGCACTATATGACTATATAGTGTGACCAAACCCCCGTATTTTTGAATATGTTCAGGTGTTTTTAACTAGCCTTGCAGGATAAATGTCATTTTTGCATGTGTGCGCTATAATCTGTTTTGTACTGTATTTGGTCTTATAGCAGCACCAGCTTAGATGTATAGCATTTTTAGGGTGTGCCCACCAAGTATCTTTTTGTACGTAAGAGATAGGCCGCCTAAAGTTATTCCATCAAATAGATGGAATAGTAATGTCAAGTATGGCTGCCGTTCCCGCGTCGAAATTCGAAAATTTTGCGTTGTTTGCGTAAGTCGTCCGTGAATAGGGATTTACGTAGTTTACGTCCACGTCTAAATCAATAGGCCCGTGCGGCGGACGTAGCCGTAATGCACACTGGGAAATGTAGGCGCATGCGCAGTTAAAAAAAAACGTCAAAAACGTCAGGTTAAGCACCATTAACATAAAACATGCCCCCTTAGCTAAATTTGAATTAGGCGCTGTAACGGAACTATGTATTTTCCCTGGACATCTATAATCATCATGCAGTGAGGCATACAAAGGGTTAATTGTAGAGTGACTTTTGGGCACAGATTGAGCCAGGAGATGGGGTGGCAAGTGAGAAGAGGAGAATAAGGGGCATATGATCAACATGTACAAATATATAAGAGGTCCATACAGTGAACTTGGTGTTGAGTTATTCACTTTACGGTCAACACTGAGGACAAGGGGGCACTCTTTACGTCTAGAGGAAAAGAGATTTCACCTCCAAATACGGAAAGGTTTTTTCACAGTAAGAGCTGTGAAAATGTGGAACAGACTCCCTCCAGAGGTGGTTCTGGCCAGATCAGTAGATTGCTTTAAGAGAGGCCTGGATACTTTCCTAAATGTACATAAAATAACTGAGTACTAAGCTTTGTAGGTAAAGTTGATCCAGGATAAATCCGATTGACTATCGGGGGATCAGGAAGGAATTTTTTCCCCTGCTGTAGCAAATTGGATCTCATGCTCTGCTGGGGTTTTTTGCCTCCCTCTGGATCAACTGTGGGTATGGAGTTGGGTGTATGGGATTGTATTGTGTTTTTTATTTTGTTTTTTTATTTTTTGTGGTTGAACTGGATGGACTTGTGTCTTTTTTCAACCTGACTAACTATGTAACTATGTATAATCCATGTTTGCAGGATGTCTTGAGATATCACAAGTTGTTGGCTATTCAATGTGGGGACACATTCTTTTGAAAGGTGTTAATTGCATAGACTCCTAGACATTTCATTGTCCCTTGTGTAAAGGTGTTAGGTATGCTAAATACTGTTTATGTGTGGAATGTACTTGTCGGAGACAGAACGTCTGTCTAGAGATGTGGATTGGAAGGAGATCATTGTGTGATGGTGTCTTGTTTGAGTTCTGTTAATGAAGGAATGTTTAGTAATTAGCTCAAAGAATGTGATTGAAGCTTCCCCACGGTGTGATGTGTGGGTGGGGACAGTTTGATTGTTCATGTGCCTGGAAGACTGTATAAAATCTCAGAGTGAACCATTAAAAATCAGTCCTACTTGACCCTTCAAAACGTAGCTTCGTCTCGTTCTTGAAAGGGCGTTCGATGGGATTACTATTCTGCTCATTTTACAGCTGAACCTGACTCTCTCTCTCTGGATCTCGTGGATGGGATATACCGGCTGTACCTGCATATCGCAACTTGCCAGGGAAAAGGACTTCTCCAACGGCTGATACCCTCTCACTACCTGGGTAGCCGTTACATGCGCTCTTACGCCCGCCCGCTTTAGGCTACGCCGCCGTAACTTAGCAGGCAAGTACTTTGTGAATCATGTACTTGCCTCGCTAACTTACAGCGGCGTAGCTTAAATGCCTTAAGCAACGCCGCCTTAAAGTTGCGGCCATCTACGTGAATCTGGCTAAATGTTTTTAAGGGTCTAGAAAAAACAACGTTTTTTTCAACCCGATCATTAAAACGGCCTTGCCTACACACGATCGTGAAAAAAAAAATGCTCTAGCAAAGCGCGGTGACGTACAACGCATACGACGGCACTATAAAGGGGAAGTTCCAATCGGATGACGCCACCCTTGGGGCTGCTTTAGCTGATTTCGTGTTAGTAAAAGACGATTCGAGCTTTTCTGTCTGTTACAGCGTGATGAATGTGCTTACTCTATTATGAACGGTAGTTTTACCTGAACGAGCGCTCCCGTCTCATAACTTGCTTCTGAGCATGCGTGGGTTTTTCACGGCGTTAAAGCCCACACACGACCATTTTTTACAACCCGAAAAACGACAACGTTAAAAACGTTGTGAAAAAATAGAGCATTTTCGAAAAAAAAATTGCCCGTTTTTCAGAACCCACGGCACATGCAGACGGAGTGACAGCAGCACTGCATCTGGTGGCAGGTTATGGGCAGCAAGCGGCACTGCATCTGGTGGCAAGTGGCACATTCACCTGACAAATTCCCCATCAACCCTGAGACTACATTTCCCCCCCGCCCCTCATCTTTTTTTGGGGGAAGGTGAGAGAGGGGGTGTGTCCCTGAATGGCACTTTGGAAATGTGGCCACCCTACTCCTAACCTACCGGTATCAGAGAGGCAACAGCAGCCTAAAACCATGACCATGTCCCTTTACACCGTGGGCCGGATTCAGAAAGAGATACGACGGCGTATCTCCTGATACGCCGTCGTATCTCTGAGTTCCGCCGGTCGTATCTATGCGACTGATTCAGAGAATCAGTTACGCATAGATCTCCCTAAGATCCGACAGGTGTAAGTGTCTTATACCGTCGGATCTTAGGCTGCAATTCCAGGCTGGCCGCTAGGTGGCGCTTCCGTATTTTTTACGCGAGGAATATGCAAATGAGGATTTACGCCGATTCAGAAACGTACGACCGCCCGGTGATTTGTGTTCGGCTTTTTCTGGCGTATAGTTACCCCTGCTATATGAGGGGTAGCTAATGTTAAGTATGGCCGTCGTTCCCGCGGCGAGTTTTGAAATTTTACGTCGTTTGCGTAAGTTGTTCGCGAATACGGCTGGACGTAATTTACGTTCACGTCGAAAGCAATGACGTCCTTGCGACGTCATTTAGAGCAATGCACACTGGGATATTTTACGGACGGCGCATGCGCCATTCAAATAATACATCAAAAGCGCGGGGGCCAAGTTAGATTTAAATAATACACGCCCCCTACATCCCCATTTGAATTACGCGGCCTTACGCCGCAACACATACGTTACGCCGCTAGTAACTAAGGGCGCAAGTTTTTTCTGAATAAAGAACTTGCGCCCAAAGTTAGAGCGGCGTAACGTATCGGAGATACGTTACGCGAGCCGGACAGATACGCCATTGTATCTGAATCCGGCCCCGTATCTTTAATATAGGTTAACCACTTCCATACTGGGCATTTTTACCCCCTTCCTGCCCAGACCAAGTTTTAGTTTTCAGCGCTGTTGCACTTTGAATGACAATTGCGTGGTCGTGCGACATTGTACCCAAATGAAATCTCCATGTTTTTTTCCCCCCACAAATAGAGCTTTCGTTTGGTGGTATTTGATCATCTCTGCGGTTGAATTTTTTTGCGCTATAAACAAAAGAAGAGCGACAATGTTTAAAAAAACACTACATTTTTTCTTTTTGGTTTAATAAATATTACAATTTAAAAAAAATCAGTTTAGGCCGATACGTATTCTTCTACATATTTTTGTTAAAAAAAATCGCAATAAGCGTATATTGATCGGTTTGCGCAAAAGTTATAGCGTCTACAAAATAGGGGCTAGATTTATGGCCTTTTTTTTTTTTTGACTAGTAATGGCGGCAATCTGTGATTTTTTTTCTTGTGACCGTGACATTGCGGCGGACACATCGAACACTTTTGACACGTTTTTGGGACCATTCACATTTATACAGCGATTAGTGTTATAAAACTGCACTGATTACTGTAAATGTGACTGGCAGGGAAGAGGTTAACACTAGGGGGCGCTGAAGGGGTTAATATGTTCCCTGGGAGTGATTCGTACTGTAGGGGGAGGGGACTCACAAGGGGAGGAGAACGATCGGTGTTAATACACATCGGTCTCCACACCTCTGACAGGAGGTGGATCTGTGTGTTTACACACACAGATCCACACTCCTGTCGTGATCGCAGGCAATCGTGGGTGCCCGGAAGACATCGCGTGCCGCACGCACACCGGGTCACGGCGCACGCGTGCCCCCTAGATGGCTGGGAGGAAAGCACGTCTACTGACGTCCACACGGAGGGAGGAAGGGTTCCTGCCGGTGGCTTGTCGTTAAGGTTCCCCTATCGAGGTGGTTCCTGTAAGGACTGCGCAGGCGCAATCCTTGCCGACGGAAATCTTCGAACCTCGGCCGGCATCCAGGCTCATTCCTTAACATCCCCGTGGATTGGAGGATGTTAAAAAAAGTGAAGCGAGGACGTGAGGCCGACTGGCCACTTTCCTCAAATTCCACATCGCCCTGGATGCCATGTATATGTACGTCGGCAGAATGGCACGTACAGGCACATTGGCGTACATGTACGTCCCTGCCTAGACGTGGGTCGGGGGTCCGATCGGGACCAAACCCCCCCCCCAGCCACATGCTGCGGTCGGATTCCCGCAGGGAGCGATCCGGGACGAGGGCGCGGCTATTTGTTTATAGCCGCTCCCTCGCGATCGCTCCCCGGAGCTGAAGAACGGGGAGAGCCGTATGTAAACACGGCTTCCCCGTGCTTCACTGTGGCGGCGTATCGATCGAGTCATACCTTTTTATAGGGAGACTCGATTGATGACGTCATTCCTACAGCCACACCCCCCTACAGTTGTAAACACACACTAGGTGAAGCCAAACTCCTTCAGCGCCCCCTGTGGTTAACTCCCAAACTGCAACTGTCATTTTCACAATAAATAATGCAATTTAAATGCATTTTTTGCTGTGAAAATGACAATGGTCCCAAAAATGTGTCAAAATTGTCCGAAGTGTCCGCCATAATGTCGCAGTCACGAAAAAAATCGCTGATCGCCGCCATCAGTAGTAAAAAAAATAAAAATAATAAAACTATCCCCTATTTTGTAAACGCTATAAATTTTGCGCAAACCAATCGATAAACGCTTATTGCAATTTTTTTTACCAAAAATAGGTAGAAGAATACGTATCGGCCTAAACTGAGGAAAATTATTATTTTTTTATATGTTTTTGGGGATATTTATTATAGCAAAAAGTAAAACATATTGCATTTTTTTCAAAATTTCTCGCTCTATTTTTGTTTATAGCGCAAAAAATAAAAACCGCAGAGGTGATCAAATACCACCAAAAGAAAGCTCTATTTGTGGGGAAAAAAGGACGCCAATTTTGTTTGGGAGCCACGTCGCACGACCGCGCAATTGTCTGTTAAAGCGGCGCAGTGCCGAATTGTAAAAACCCTTTGGGTCATTTAGCAGCATATTGGTCCGGTCCTTAAGTGGTTAACCTTACTGCTTCCATAGAACGGCAATAGAGGAATTTCAGAGTAATAGACAGTCTTGTTGGACTGAAAAGTCAGAGATATCACAATTCTTCTAATGCCACAGCGCATGAGGCACTTTACAGTGCTGCGCCTGCCACAGTGACGGCAATTTATGAGTACAGTGGCGGCAATTGATGGGCACACTGGCAGCAATTGATGGGTACAGTAGCTGCATTTGATGGGCACAGTGACGGCAATTTATGAGTTCAGTGGCTGTGTTTGATGGGCACAGTGGCTGCGCTTGATGTTTTTTTTTTTTCCAGTTTGTTTGCGCCCCCCCAAAAAATTTTGAGCACCAGCCGCCACTGGCCCTAAGGCTCCATTCACACCTAGGCGACAAAACGCCCGACGCCCGACGCTCGATACGCTGGAGAGGCGAATTTCCATTGCTGTCTATGAGATGGTTCACATCTCACGCCGAACGCTGAAACGCCGTACGCCTGCCGCCTGAAAACAAGTCCCGGACCCTTTTTTTCAGGCGGCATTGGCGTTCGGCCATAGACAGCAATGTTAATTCTTTGTAAATATAAAATAAAGTAAACTAAATCGCGGCAAAATACACCGCGGACGCGGCATTACAATGTGAATGCAGCCTAAGGGTGACATTCTGATCACCACTGTAAGGGTCAGTCTTCCTTCTCACCACCAATGTAAAGGGCATTTTTCCCAATGAGCCCTGATGAACAAGTTTTAGTAGGGGTTCCTCCAGGGCTGGACTGGGACAAAAATTTGGCCCTGGACTTAATCCAGACTGGCCCACTTTAAAAGGTCTCTCCCATGGCGGCCGGACAACTCCCGCACCCCCCCCCCCCCGGCCACCCAAGCCCCCTCTCCCCCTTCACTAGCCACTAGCCGTTCTATTTATTAGAGTAGAACGGCTGGTACTCTTATAGGCAGTACCAGTGGGGAAGGTAGACATTATTTCACCCGGGGCAAAGAATCAGTTCGGTGCCCCCCCCCCTTATGGGACAAGATTAGGCAGATGTGAGAAACTCCCAGGCCATAGCTGTTGAGTCAGCTGTCTGTCCCCTCCCCCCATGCTCCTCTGTCGTCCCCCCTGCTCCTCTGGTCCTCCCCCTGCTTCTCTGTTCCCCCCAGGTGAGCGCTGTGGGAAGGGAGAGACAGAGGAGCGGAGGGGGGGTGGCTGTCTGCTGTCACTGATGCCGGCCCATTGAGCCACCGGCCCACTGGGAAACTCCCCTCCCAATGGCCAGTCCATCCATGGGTTCCTCAGGATCTGGAAATTATCTTAGGGATTCCGATTGGGTAAAAAAAGTTGCAAAAGGCTTAAAATTTCCTTACAAATGCGATAGTGAATCTTTGACAAATTCCAGCGAATACAGGTTGGAAAACTTGCCCAGGTCCACCAAGACTTTTATAAATATGCCACAAAATATTGTCAGTGCCAATGAAGGATTCAGAGGGTGACAGCCTGGCAGCACACATCAGACCTGCCCAGCATTATCATAGAGCAAGAGCAGACCTGCCCACTGCGTGCACAATTCATGTCACCTGCCATTTATGCTTCTGGGTGCTCTATGTTATATTAATCACGGCAAATTAATTAAGAAGTGACTAAGATTCATGTGACTAAGGTATTTGTTGCAGTTTATTTACTTCTTACTAACTGGTCGTAACATGCATGCTATCTGCTAAATAGAAATTGATGCCAAGCTGGTGCCAGGTGTAGCAAAAATAGTTTAGGGTTTATTTTGCTGTTGTTTATGTAGCGCCCCCTTACTTTCAGTATGGGCACTACGCTAAAGTTAGTGGGGAATGGGAGAGTTATTTTGCTCCCATTCACTATTTGCTAAATTCTGGGCTGCTGTCATTCCTGAACTGTCCTGTAGGTCAGTCTGTGCTCCAGGGGTGTCGATTCCACCCCTGGGCGACAGGTGGCGCTAGAAGGGTTCTGGCAGAGCCACTTTTCCCCAGCAGCCAATTAGAGGAGTTTTCCTTCGCGGGGCATGCTGGGGGAGAGTATATCTGTGGCAGACGCCATTTTGTGTTGTTCTTAGTGGGTTCCAGGTACCAGGTGAGGCACCCATCTTCAGGGTGTGCGCATCCAACGGACCCTGGCGATGGCCTACCAGGCCGGGGTCACACGCTACGCGGAGCTCCAGGTTCCTGAAAGGGGCCCCAGTGACTTACTGGGTTCCCAGCTCTACTGAGGAGATCCCAGGCTGGATGCCGTTCGATGGGGGGGTCGGCTTGAGGAGAACCCGGAGGCAGGTTGTCCAACAGGGCTTGAACGAACCATCGGGGATCTGGTGACCGGGACATTGACAGGTGCACTTCAACTGTCACCCGGTGACCCCCTTACTTAATCTACTGGGAAGATTCGCTCAATCCGTTCGGTTCACTTAATGTACTAGGCCTGTGGCAGAGGTCCCTAGAGCCGGGTCTGTGGCAGAGGTCCCTAGAGCCGGATCTGTGGCAGAGGTCCCTAGAGCCGGGTCTGTGGCAGAGGTCCCTAGGGCCAGGTCTGTGGCAGAGGCCTGTTCTTCCCAGCAATCTAAAGTGACACTTCGGCTGCCAGGCTCGTGGCAGGAGTCTGTCCGGGGCACTTCACCCACTATGGCTAGAGTGGTGACGAACTGTAACTATTACTACTGTGCTGTTGAGAGCAGTATTGCTCCTTTCATATCCAGGCCTGATACCGCAAAGTTCTCTATCGCTTCATCAACCTTTTCTCCCTATTTGATGTTGATGTTGGCCATGTTGGGCCGAAAATAAAGCATTTGAAAACCTTCTTTGATTGACTGGACATTCGCTCACTACTCTACTCATCAACTACACCCCTAGACAACACTGAGAGGTAACTTAATATGCCGATCCCAACAACAACCAGCGGCTCCTGAGGGGGTAGCGCTACATTTACAATGTATAGAACACCAAGGGCTAGATTCACGTAGATCGGCGCATCTTTAGAGCGGCGTAGCGCATCTCATATGCGCTACGCCGCCCTAACATAGAGAGGCAAGAACAGTGGGCCGGATTCAGAAAGCACTTACGCCGGCGTATCTTCTGATACGCCGCGTAAGTGCACGGATGCGCCGTCGTATCTCTGCGCCTGATTCTTGAAATAAGATACGCCTGAATTTTGGCTCCATCCGACCGACGTAAGTCTCCTACGCCGTCGTATCTTGGGCGCATATTTACGCTGGCCGCAAGGGGCGCTTCCATTGTTTTACGCGTCAAATATGTAAATGAGCGAGATACGCCGATTCACAAACGTACTTACGCCCGTCGCAGTAATCTACGCCGTTTACGTAAGGCGTGCGTCCGGCGTAAAGTTAAGGCACATAAAGCAGGTGTAAGTCATGTTAGGGTATGGACCAGGGAACAGCCGTAGGATTTTACGTCGTTTACGTAAGTCGTACGTGAGTGGGGCTGGGCGTAGGTTACGTTCACGTCGTAGGCATTGAGCCGTCGTATCTTAGGGAGTATATGCAACGTGATTTTGAGCATGCGCCGTTCGTTCGGCCCTTCATTTACATGGGGTCACGCTTCATTTTAATAGATCACGCCCACTACCTTCCTACTTTGAATTAGGCGGGCTTACGAATCACAGCACAGTGATTGGACACAAGAGGCGGGATTTATGATCAGTATAGCCTCATTAGTGCCCAGCTGTGCAGCGTCATCAGTGAAGCCTCATCAGCGAAGAAGAAAAATTACATATTTGAAAAATTTACAACAGTAATTAAGATAAATGTTTTGTTTTTCAAATGTTCCGTCTTTTTCCGTTTGTTTAGCAAAAAAAAACAGTGGCACCAAAGGAAAGCTCTATCTGTTTAAAAAAACATGATAAAAATGTCATTTGGGTGCAGTGTTGCATGACCGCGCAATTGTCATTCAAAGTGTGACAGCGCTAAAAATTAGCCTGGGCAGGAAGGGGGTGAAAGTGCCCGGTATTGAAGTGGTTAACCTCTTGCCGACCGCGCTATAGCAAAAATACTGCTACAGCGCGGTCGAGTTACTGTGACAGGACGTCCCTGGGACGTCCTCGTGCACTTCCGCGTTTGCGCGTCCCCTGGGGCGCGCTCGCGGAAGTGTCCGTGCTCGCCGGGTCTAGAAGACCCGGCGCATCACGGATCACGGTAAATTGCCGCGAATCGCGGCTGTTTACCACGTGATCGCTCCGTCAAATGACGGAGCGATCACTTGTAAACAAACCGGCGTCATTTGATGACGCCGGTTCCTCCCTCTCCTCTCTGTACCGTTCGGTACAGTGCGAGAGGAGAGGAGAGGAGGGGGGGGGGGAGCGCGGGGTGTCAGCAGCTGCTGTGGGCTGGATCTGTGACAACTGCAGTCACAGATCCAGCCATCCCTCCCTGTGCAATACTCTGCAGTACCATCAATACTCTGCAATACCCCATACTCTGCCATCCCTCCCTGCGCAATACTCTGCAGTACCATCAATACTCTGCAATACCCCATACTCTGCCATCCCTCCCTGCGCAATACTCTGCAGTACCATCAATACTCTGCAATACCCCATACTCTGCCATCCCTCCCTGCGCAATACTCTGCAGTACCATCAATACTCTGCAATACCCCATACTCTGCCATCCCTCCCTGCGCAATACTCTGCAGTACCATCAATACTCTGCCATCCCTCCCTGCGCAATACTCTGCCATACCCCATACTCTGCCATCCCTCCCTGCGCAATACTCTGCCATACCCCATACTCTGCCATCCCTCCCTGCGCAATACTCTGCCATACCCCATACTCTGCCATCCCTCCCTGCGCAATACTCTGCCATACCCCATACTCTGCCATCCCTCCCTGCGCAACACTCTGCCATACCCCATACTCTGCCATCCCTCCCTGCGCAATACTCTGCCATACCCCATACTCTGCCATCCCTCCCTGCGCAATACTCTGCCATACCCCATACTCTGCCATCCCTCCCTGCGCAATACTCTGCCATACCCCATACTCTGCCATCCCTCCCTGCGCAATACTCTGCCATACCCCATACTCTGCCATCCCTCCCTGCGCAATACTCTGCCATACCCCATACTCTGCCATCCCTCCCTGCGCAATACTCTGCCATCCCTCCCTGCGCAATACTCTGCCATACCCCATACTCTGCCATACCCCGTTACTCTGCCATACCCCGTTACTCTGCCATACCCCGTTACTCTGCCATACCCCGTTACTCTGCCATACCCCATTACTCTGCCATACCCCGTTACTCTGCAATACCCCGTTACTCTGCAATACCCCGATACTCTGCAATACCCCGTTACTCTGCAATACCCCGATACTCTGCAATACCCCGATACTCTGCAATACCCCGATACTCTGCAATACCCCATACTCTGCAATACCCCGATACTCTGCAATACCCCAATACCCTGCGCAATACTCTGCAATACCCCAATACCCTGCGCGATACTCTGCAATACCCCAATACTCTGCAATACCCCCAATACCCAAATACTCCGCAATACCCCAATACTCTGCAATACCCCCAATACCCCAATACTCTGCAATACCCAAATACTCCGCAATACCCCAATACTCTGCATATATAATGTTTTGGGGTTCTATGTAATTTTCTAGCAAATAAATTGTGATTTTTCCATGTAGGAGAGAAATGTCAGAATTGGCCTGGGTGCTCCAGAACGCCTGATGGCGCTCCCTGCATGTTGGGCCTCTGTATGTGGCCACGCTGTGTAAAAGTTGCACACATGGGGTATCGCCATACTCGGGAGGAATAGCAGAATGTGTTTTGGGGTGTCATTCGTGGTATGCATATGCTGTGTGTGAGAAATAACCTGCGAATATGACAGAAACAAGTTATTTTTTTTTTTTTTTACAGAATTTTCGGTCGTTTTTCTTTTATAGCGCAAAAAATAAAAAACCCAAAGGTGATCTAATACCACCAAAAGAAAGCTCTATTTGTGTGAAAAAAAGGACAAAAATTTCAAATGGGTACAATGTTGTATGACGGAGTAATTGTCATTCAAATTGTGAGAGCACCGAAAGCTGAAAATTGGTCTGGTCAGGAAGGGGGTTTAAGTGCCCAGTGGTCAAGAGGTTAAAGAGTACCTTGCATGATAACAATGCCGAAGACATAAAAAAATGAGGTTTAGGTTCCAAGTTCAGAAAGCTTTGCGGATGACTAAGCAGGGCACTGCTGTCTCAGAAGGAACGCGCATCCTCTGCACCCAGCCAAACGTATGTTGTGCAGCTTCACAGTCTGCTGGGAAGGGCTCATTGTACGTCTGTCGTTGGTCCATGAGACCGATACGGAGTCAGGCGGCTTCCTTCCTCTCCTCCGAGCAGTCAGTGTCCATGCCCCCCCCCCCCCCCCAAACAATGCAGGACCCAGACCGGCTCTGACAAACGGGCCTCCTGCTTCTTTGTTTCCCCTTTTCAGAAAACTCCTGAATTGTTTATCTGTTTGTCCTGAAGCCACCAAAGACTTTTCTAAGCAGGTTTCCATCTGGCTGCACATGACTGTGTATAGACAATGTAAAGAAATGTTTCTTTCGGAGCTATCTCTGGTTCCACAGCACCATCTCTTGGAGGAACAACGAAACTCGAAAGTCTTTCAAAATACAAAACTTTTTTTTTTTCTTTAATTTCATAAAGAGACGTAAGATGAGTGGTGGTCAACTTACTAGAGATGGGGAACCTCAAGTGTGACCCCCTGATACCACCAAAGGGCCACAGACAATATTCAGTGTATGTAATCCTACAGACAGCTGCCAAAGACTGCAAACCTGCAACAGGAGATGGTCAGAGACTGCAGACATGATACAAGAGATGGTCAAAGACTGCACCAATGATACAAGAGATGGTCAGAGACTACAGACATGATACAAGATGGTTAGAGACTACAGCCATGATACCAGAGATGGTCAGAGACTACAGACATGATACAAGAGATGGCCAGAGACTACAGACATGATAAAAGAGATGGTCAGAGACTACAGACATGATACAAGAGATGGCCAGAGACTACAGACATGACAAAAGAGATGGTCAGAGACTACAGACATGATACAAGAGATGGTCAGAGACTACAGACATGATACAAGAGATGGTCAGAGACTACTGACATGATACTAGAGATGGTCAGAGACTGCAAACATGATACAAGAGATGGCCAGAGACTACAGACATGACAAAAGAGATGGTCAGAGACTACAGACATGATACAAGAGATGGTCAGAGACTACTGACATGATAATAGAGATGGTCAGAGACTGCAGATATGATACAGGAGATGATCAGAGGCTACTGACATGATACAAGAGATTGTCAGAGACTACAAACATACTACAAGCTATAGTCAGAGAGTTCAGACATACTACAAAAGATAGAGACTACATACATGATACAGGAGATGGTCAGAGAATGAGGACATGATTCAAAAGAAAGCGAGAGACTGCAGACATGATACAAGAGAAGGTCAGAGACTACTGACATGATACAAGAAATGACCAGAGACTGCAGACATGATACAAGAGAAGGTTAGAGACTACTGACATGATACAAGAGATTGCCAGAGACTACAGACATTATACAAGAGATGGCCAGAGACTATTGCCATGATACAAGAGATGGTTAGAGACTGCAGACATGATGCAAGAGATGGTCAGAGACTACAAACATACTACAAGAGATAGTCAGTGACTTCAGACATACTTCAAAAGGTAGTCAGAGACTACATACATGATACAGGAGCAGTGGCGTAGCGTGGGTTGTCAGCGCCTGGGGCGGGGCAAGGCAAGTAATTTGCGCCCCCCTGACCCATGGACTTACTTATTTTAAGCTAGCTCCAGTCTGATCACATGATCCACTGTGTGAGACAGCGGTGGCTGTAGAGAAGAGGAGCGCTTGCTTGATAATGACTGGTAAAGCCTGGAGTGGTGGCATCATGCATATGTTCCTATGTCCCATCTGTTGTTGGCACTCCCTCCACACTCGTGACAGCGCCCCTCTAAATTTTGAGCCAGGGGGCGGTGGCCCCCCTCTCACCCCCCACGCTACGCCACTGTACAGGAGATGGTCAGAGAATGAGGACATGATACAAAAGAGGGCGAGAGACTGCAGGCATGATACAAGAGAAGGTCAGAGACTACTGACATAATACAAGAAATGACCAGAGACTGCAGACCTGATACAAGAGAAGGTTAGAGGCTACTGACCTGATACAAGAGACGGTTAGAGACTACAGACGTGATGCAGGAGATGGTCAGAGACTACAAACATAATAATACAAGACATAATACAAGAGATGGTCAGAGACTGTGGACATGATACAAGAGATGTGGCAATGCACATTTTAGTGCAAGAAGTGTGAAGGGGCCTTTATCAATGATTCCTTGTAACTCATTGTTCTATATTGCCTACTTATAAACAGGTAAAATCTTAATTGCCCCCCCTCCCCATCCATGTTCAGCCAGAACTACGGCAGCTTCCATTGTTGACCTGTTGTGGGGCTGCCATCATTACCCTTTCTCGGTGAGTCACAGACCCTTAACGACCCTATGAAAATCAAGGGGCCCGACAGGAAATATGTGCAAAAAATGTGCTAGGTCAGCAAGTAGCAAGTAGCAAGGCTTGGAAAGAGATGGAACCAAAGAAGTTGAGTTCTTCTAAGCCTAGAAGCTGGGGCCCAAAAGCCAAGAAGGGGCTTGTCCTCCACCCCACAATCCACAAGTGTTAGCAGGGCTGGACTGGGACACAAATTTGGCCCTGGACTACATCTAGACTGGCCCACTTTTGACAGGTCTCTCCCACAGCGGCTGGACAACTAGCGCCCCCCCCCCTGGCCACCCACACCCCCTCTCCCCCTTCACTAGCCACTAGCTGTTTTACTTTATTACAGTAGAACGTCTGGTACTGGTACTCTTATAGGCAGTACTAGTTGGAAATCTAGACATTATTTCACCCGGGGAAAAGAATCAGTTTGGTGCCCCCCCTTATGGGACAGGATTAGGCAGAAGTGAGAAACTCCCAGGCAGGGCCGGCCTTTGGGGTGTGCGAGCTGTGCGGCTGCACGGGGCGCCAAGGGCAACAGGAGCACCATGCGGCCACCCAGAGGCATACTAAGGCGGGGCAAGCCGCCCCCGGGTACCACACACTGGGGGGGTGTCAGACCGGCACCCCCTCCGCGATTGTATTACACCCGCGGTGGCATTTTTTTCCTCTTTGTGTATGTTTAGGTGACCATGGGGTGAAAGGGGAAGATGGGGGGGGCGCCACAGGATTAGCTCGCACAGGGCGCCTGAACACCTAAGGCCGGCCCTGCTCCCAGGTCGCTGTCACTGAAGCCGGCCCACTGAGCCATCGGCCCACCGGGAAACTCCCTGTAGTCCCAATGGCCAGTCCATCCCTGAGTGTTAGTATCACTTCCCAGAAACCAACAGGTTTCGTTCTCTTTGTCACCTAAAAGATTTCAGAATGGGTGACAGGTACACTTTAGACGGCTCAGAAAAACCTCCACAACCTGTCAAGAGCTGTATGACTTTCACCCTCGCCTTGACCTTCATTAATTGGTTCGTTAATTTTATTTTTACTTGCTCCGCCTGTCAGCCTGCCTGGAGGAAAATAGGTGCTGAGCTATGAACTGAGCATTTCTAGGAATCGCTGCTCTCCATCTATTCCTGTGAAAAAAGGCCGTCTGGTCTGTAATTGTTGCAAGCCCAGAGGATTACGCGTCACTGCAGTCACTTCAATATTAATATTCTGTATCCCCCGCCTCCTCCCCGCTAACACTTTTTTTGTAATTCAGTGCAGACCATTGAGGAATGTTTGTCGACATTTATATTATCTGCCAAAAAGAAATGTTTCATGACATGTGAATCGCAGATGTCCCGCTGGCATTCATTTTGGCTTAAATCATAAAAGGGATTTTGGCTTCACTCGAAGGGTAGGGCCTCGCAGAAGTTCACAACTTAGATATAGTCATATAGCTAGATTCAGGTAGGGGCGCGCAACTTTAAGGCGGCGTAGCGTATCGTATTTACGCTACACCGCCTTAAGTCAGAGAGGCAAGTACTGTATTCACAAAGTACTTGCCTCCTAACTTACGGCGGCGTAGCGTAAATGCGGCAGGCGCAAGCACGCCTAATTCAAAATAGGCTGAGGGGGCGTGTTTTATGATAATTTGGTTTGACCTGACGTGATGACGTTTTTTTGGAACGGCGCATGCGCCGTCCACCTACATTTCCCAGTGTGCATTGCGGCTAAGTACGCCGCACGGTCCTATTGATTTTGACGTGGACGTAAATTACGTAAATCCCTATTCACGGACGACTTACGCAAACGACGTAAAATTTTCGAATTTCGACGTGGGAACGGCGGCCATACTTTAACATTACTATTCCAACTATTTGATGGAATATCTTTAGGCCTGATAATGCGTTACGTAAATGGCGTATCTGTACTGCGTCGGCCGGGCGTACGTTCGTGAATAGGCGTATCTAGTGATTTACATATTCTACGCCGACCGCAATGGAAGCGCCACCTAGCGGCCAGCCTAAATATTGCACCCTAAGATAGGACGGCGCAAGCCGTCGTATCTTAGATAGGTTTAAGTGTATCTCTGTTTGAGAATACACTTAAACTTAGGTCGGCGCAGATTCCGAGTTAGGTCGGCGTATCTACTGATACGCCGACCTAACTCTATGTGAATCTAGCTAATACTGTATATGCTGAGTGTACCCCTATCTGGATTACAGTACATATAGACCCTCAACTGGAATTCCATACCTTGATGCCTAACCCTGCACCCTTTCCAGCGAGCCCAATAATTCATTGATGGTCATTGGAAAGAATGCCTTGTAAGTGGGGCTTTGTGATTGGTTAGTAATGGCACCAAGTCCCTATTCCCACTCCTGTCCTGCTAGTACACTGACCCTCCTATTGAGGCCTCACCCTCCGCCATATTGTGCCCAGGCCCGGATTTACTCCCTTTGCCGCCCCAAGGCCGGGCCCTTCAATGCTGCCCCCCCGCTCCTCCCCTTCTCTATACACAATACAGGCCCCTTTCACTCTATGCTTCTCCCTAACACTATAGTCGATGCCAAGCTCCTCCCCTTTACACCCATTAATTATGTTATTGCTCTCTTGTTAAGCTCCTCCCATAAGCATAAATCTGTCCCTAACTTCCAAGCCCCTCCCCTGTCAATATAGTGAATATCAAGCCCCTCCCCTATCATTATAGTGAATGACAAGCTCCTCCTCTGACTCTAGAACCCTCTCCTATATTAACACCCATATTGCAGGCTATTTCTCCCACACTAGTTCCATCCCATAAATACAGCAAGGCCCCTCCTGCTCCTCCAAGCCCTGCCTCCTCTCGCTCTCCAGGACACCAATGGCGGCACACAAAAGGCTGCAGACACTCGATGACTTTGTTCATATAATCCTCTCCTGACACTTGTATGTAGTGAACGGAAAGTCCACGGGGATGCCGGCCACTTGAATCTGAAAGCAGCCAGGCAAAAAGGTGGACGCGGCGCCGCCCCTGCACTCACTGCCGCCCCGAGGCCTGGCCTTCGGTGGCCTTGTCTGGAATCCCGCCCTGATTGTGCCCCACTCCATGTAATAGGCCTCCACACAACATTCCCGGCCATTGACTTTTATACCCCAAGGAAGTCATGTCCACAATAATTAGTAGAATTACTGCACTTTACTGATGGAATTTGCGGAATAGCATAACAGTCACATCACATCAACATACGTTCTGGAGTCACTTGACATTACATAGTCAATCACGTTTAGTAGTTACATGTGAAAGCATATGGAAGAAGACAAATAGTGTAGCGCTCAGTGAAAAAGATACAAACTTAGACGATTGATCAAATATAAAATCAATGTGGGTAGTGAACCCCAATACCAAATACTATAAAAATAAATAAAAATTGAATAATAATGGTCCTTAAATACAACAATTAAATGTCCGTGATGTGCCAAATGTAAAGTGACACTGTGTAGAGTAAAGATGGAGAGAAGATAAAAGCATCAAGCTGGAATCCAAACTGTTTGCATAAACGTATAACTGGAGTGAGGGGAACCATCACTAATAGGATGTAGGCTTACCAGAACGTTTGAACCCAAAAGAACCTACGTTCTATGAGTCAAACCAGGCTTGGGTTGTTAAAACAACAGATAGGATGAAAGCTTGAAATCTTCAAATCACTGGACCAGGATCACCCGACTATCAACAAGATGGCGATCTCCTTGCAGGGTTGTTTCGTGGGGGATGATAATCCGGTTATCATTGATGTGGTGAGGATGTTGGAGAACGGAGAACAAATACAATAAAAAAAGTTTTAATGAAGTTGGAACACTTACATTTAGAAGGTCAGTTAAGAGCTTAGATTAACATGTACGTGGAGTCCTCCCCGATGCGTTTAGTCTCCTAAGACGTTGTCTGGGGTGTCCCTCCACTGCAGCCATCCAAGTATATATAAAGAATGTGACCCCACTCATGAGAGCCAAGCCCACAGTGTGTCCCCAATTGTATGGCCGTCACTTCCTGTTTGGGTCAAAGACAGCTGACCGGCCATATGTTATATGTGAAAGCATATGCACAACTTTAAGCAGTCATCACCCTCTGACAGTCTCCTATTCCACATTAGTACTCACAGAGCTGGGATCTTTGTAGACACCTCCCCCATATGTGTACACCTCTCCTAGGACCCTCCAGAGGAATAGCCTCACTCAAATAACTTTTGGCCTAGCCTAAAAGGCATTTTGTAAACTGCCCTAGCCCCCACCTCTATAAGAGTCATAAAGGCTACAGCCAACTCTCTTAGGTGCAAGTCTACTTCTTCCTGGCCTACTGCCATGCACAGGGCCATCACGTGCTGGTTACATCTGTGCTGGTGTGGGGTGCTTGGCTCCCTTGCTCCAAGTGCACTAAGGCTCCTCCACAACCTGGTTTAGATGTGAGTGCTGCCTCACCCATGACATCACTGCTGGAGGGCTCTACCTAAAAGGAGCCTAGCACCTGATGACATTGTCTGTCTGCTCTATTCTGACACAGAGACACCTAGTGCCAGACTAGATAACTGCACTTGTCTACAGCCTTCCTTACCGAGATACTAAATATGATAATTCGTTTTTAATGCAACTGGCTCTGCCAACTGGCATTCACCCTGTAGCTATGCAGCCAGAACCAAATGAGAGGTCAATCAGCCACAACTAAAGGAACCCCTAGCAAGCTTTGGACAAACTTTTGGGTTCCACAGAACTCTGGTTGAGTATAGAAGTTTAAAAAAAAGAGTGTAGAGACTAATGTATATTTTTATACTTTGGTAATCATCTGGTTGAAGGCACATTGTGGGATGGTAGTTTTAAAAACCATCGTACGGTGTGGCCGCTCTGGGTAAATATATTATTTTTTTGCAATGTTTCTATTTGTTTTGTTTTTTAAATAAAAGCAGCATCCAATACGATAAGGCATGTTAGCATAATGTGGGTCCATAAGAGAGTTCTGATTCATGCTATTGCGCATGTCCGTTTGGCAAGTCGCGGCTCAGATCGAGGCTTGGTTAGTTTTGCTTGGCATATAAGCAGGTGACGCAGTACGCCGCCCGTGCCCCTGGACGAAGTCATCTGTGACGAAACACGTAAGGGAGAGTGACGCGCTGACGTCACATCGTGTTTTCATTTGTGTTTCGGAAGGTTTGTCTGGATGTGCGCCAGCCAGCACACCAGACTTAAGGTTTTCTACTATTGCTGATGCTGTATGTGTAATATTTTATGGTATGAATAAATAGGTTAATGATTTTACACTATATGGAGCTTTTTTGTCTTTTGTAAAAAACCATCCATACATTCACATGAGCGAGCAAGAGGTACCCTGGAGATAGATGTACGCACATACTTGGAGAAAGACCCAGGCTGTGGTTTAACTATATGCACCTTTTGATCCTCTGTAACGGGGGATCCTGTGGATCTGGTAAGGAGATAATCATATCATCTGGTGGTGGAATTTGCACATTGAAGGTGGTGGATGGATTTTACTATCGTACATTTGTGAATCAGTCCATAGTTTCAAGCACTGGTGGACTTTTAACATAAAAACTCTAGATTTAGCACGATTCTATTTATCTATTTATATGTGTTTAGAAGTTTGCCTGTCTCTTGGCTTGACTGTTTGGTGAGCAGAAAAGGAAACCGAGGAAGAAAAAGGTTAGTGTTGTTAATGTAAATACAGTTTTAAAACCAATTATCGTATAGTGTGCGCATCCTGGTACACCCGTGTGCGGGAAATACGCCAGTGCTTGGCAGGAATATGATCCAACTCAAATGCTTGAGTTTGTCCAAATCCAGTCTTTTACCAAGACTGACAAATGTGTATTTTTTTTTTAATTACAGTGCAATGAGGTTTGCTGCAAGGTTCGGGTTCAACGAATTTTGAGCAAGTTTTGCAAAAAAAGCTTGTGAAGTGAAACCAGCCCTCTGACCATCGCTAAGTGAAGCTGCCGCGTGATCTCTACATCATAGCCGACATAGTGAATCAATGATCAGGAACCACGATCATTGGCTCTTGATCATTAGAAAAGCCAGCAGCCAGTTTTCCCGACAGGAAAAGCCAGCAGCTTTTCCTGTCGGGAAAACTGTGATGGAGCATACACACGGCCGGGATTCCAGGCCAAAAGCTCTCATGGCAGTTTTCCTGCCGGGAAAACTGGTCGTGTGTACAAGGCAGAAGACTTCAATGGTTATCCAAACCCAATGTACAAACAAGAATAAAAATGCGCCAAACTAAGTGCAGTAAGTAGGTATTTAATTCAAATAATTTGTACATAGTAAAAATGGCTACTCACAAAACCAGTGATAACACAGGCATGGTAGGGAAAACGGCTGGTCCGGTGTCACAACATGTCATCAACAGCTAAAAGGGCTTCACAACAGGCTGGTCTCATGTCCTGGTCCCATGGGCGATGGAAATAGAGGTCCGAGGTGTTCGGGAGCCTTTGGGGAACCCCAGGGAGTATAGGAGCCGTGGATGCTGTTTCAAAGCGGCGTGCATTCCAGCGTGGAACGCAATGTATCGCCGTACGACCGGAAGTGACATGGGGACTCCGGGCAGCCAATGGGATGACGCGTTTCTCAGCCTCCGCTGGTTCATCAGATCCATAGCTTCCAATAGGAGCGGACGTAATAAATAGACAGGGAAGTGTCGTGATTGATCAGCGGCGCCAATGGACAAATGCACACAATGAAAAATGACTGGGAGATATATAATGATAAAAAGGATACAAAATATAAGTAGAATGGGGGATTAAAAAATGAAGAATTAAAAAGGACCATTTTAAAGAAGGACCATTTAAAAAACGGACCACTTTAAAAACGAACATTTTAAAAAACGAACAGCAACATATCAATAGAGCAAGCATGTCTAAACAGGTGTTATAAAAATGAATAGAAGGAGAACACAAATGAGAGACTGAGGGGAATACATGTGAACAACCCTAGGTAGATTAGGTAACACGCATATATATGCTAAAAATAAATATCAAAAAATAATAATTATCAAAAATTAAAAATTAATAATGAATAATTAATAATTAAAATCAGATAATAATATTAATTTTTAATTTTTGATAATTATTATTTTTTGATATTTATTTTTAGCATATATATGTGTGTTACCTAATCTACCTAGGGTTGTTCGCATGTATTCCCCTCAGTCTCTCATTTGTGTTCTCCTTCTATTCATTTTTATAACACCTGTTTATAGCCGTTTTCCCTACCATGCCTGTGTTATCACTGGTTTTGTGAGTAGCCATTTTTACTGTGTACAAATTATTTGAATTAAATACCTACTTACTGCACTTAGTTTGGCGCATTTTTCTTCTTGTTAGTACATATCTTTCAGAGTTCGCTTCTGCTTCAGAATTTTGCTGCCGCTAATGTGCCATTGGACTTTATTGGACTTTTTATTTATTCATTTTAATGTTATTGATATGGACCTTATGATGTGTTTACCTTTCGATTATTGACTGTGCTCTTCTAATCATGCGCCATCTACCTATATGTATTATCCAAACCCAACCCTAGATAGTAGGGTGACCAGACATCCCCGGTTTCCGGGGACAGTCACTGTCCCCGGACCAAGTCTGTCCCCGGTTTTGTACCCGGATTGGATTTGAATAGGGGCTGGGGCAAGAATAAAAATAAAATTCTGAATTACACAAGCCCCCCCCCCCCCCCGCTCCGCCGCTCCTTCTAGCTTAGGGGGGTGTATTTTTTGCATTATCTGTGCCTCTTTCTGATGATCATGTGCTGGTCGGAGCGGAGGGAATATTTCTTCAGTTTCAGTGCATGCCCATTCAGCTCCGCTCGCATGTTATTCTGCCTTGGCTCAAGTCCCAGCCGCCTGCCTGTTTATCTCTTTGCCTTCCCTGGAGGAGTGATCTTCCTCCGCACTCCACCCAGTAGTAGCTGGGGCCCGGCTTGACAGGCTGTGAGACCAGTAAAAAAAAAAATCTCCCCGGATTTCACTTTAAAAATCTGGGGCTAGATTCATGTAGGGGCGCGCATTGTTACGGCGGCGCAGCGTAACGTATTTACGATACGCCGCCGTAAGTTAGAGAGGCAAGTGCTGTATTCACAAAGCACTTGCCTTCTAAGTTACGGCGGCGTAGCGTAAATGGGGGCGGCGTAAGCGCGCCTAATTCAAATGAGGATGAGGGGGCGTGTTTTATGTTAATTCTTGGTGACCCGACGTGATTGACTTTTTCCCGAACAGCGCATGCGCCGTCCGTGGAATTTCCCAGTGTGCATTGCTCCAAAGTACGCCGCAAGGACGTCATTGGTTTCGACGTGAACGTAAATTACGTCCAGCCCTATTCGCAAACGACGTAAAAAATTCAAAATTCGATGCTGCAACGCCGTCCATACTTAACATTGCGTACGCCTCATAATAGCAGGAGCAACCTTACGCTGAAAAAGCCTAACGTAAACGACGTAAAAAAATAGCGCCGGGCGTACGTAAATTTGTGAATCGGCGTATCTAGGTCATTTGCATATTCTACGCCGAAAACGACGGAAGTGCCACCTAGCGGCCAGCGTAAATATGCACCCTAAGATACGACGGTGTAAGAGACTTACGCCAGTCGCATCTTAGGCTAATGTCGGCGTATCTTGCTTTCTGAATACAGAAAGAAGATACGCCGGCGCAGCTTTGAATTTACGCGGCGAATCTATAGATACGCCGGCGTAAATCAATGCTGAATCTGGGCCCCTGGTCACCTTACCAGATAGGCACCCCTTTTTCTTTTTAGGGAGTGAAGGGTCGTGGCACCAACCTTTCCCATTTTCTACAGCAAGTGAGGTGGATTGGCCTCGGGAGAAGCCATTAGCCCCCAGAGAGGCAATTTTCTTGTTTGTCCAAATCTCACATATCCCTCTCCAGGATAGACCTGTGCATTGGAACGCCATCAGTGATACCTTTTATCAATATGCCTTTCGAGGCATTTCAGACCATTCCCCCTTACTGGTGCGGTTGTACTCCAGGCCAAAGTCCACCCTATCTGAAGCTCCCAGGAAGCTAAACACTTTGGCCCAGATTCACAGAGAGCAAGGCGCACATTACGCCGCAGTAGAGCAAACACCGTACGCCACGCCAACATAGCGCGGAGAGGCAAGCATTGCATTCAGAAAGCCAGTGCTCCCAACGCTGCGACAGCGTGGCGTAGGTTTCTAAGGCGCACGCCGGCGTAGGTGGAAGTGGGCGTGACCCCATGCAAATGATGGGCCGAGCGCCAGACAGGTAGGTATCACGAACTGCGCATGCGCCGGGACGTGGACGCATACACAGCACCCCCCTGCGCCTGCTCACAACCACGCCGTCACAACTGCCTAAGCTACGTCGGGTCACCGCGTACGCCGTGAACATAACGTACGCCCAGCCAGACACACGTCCAACACACAATACACCGGCTTGTGTTCCCTGGTGCAGACCTGTGCATGTCTGTTGCCAG
The DNA here is from genome assembly GCF_905171775.1 of Rana temporaria. Classification (NCBI taxonomy): domain Eukaryota; kingdom Metazoa; phylum Chordata; class Amphibia; order Anura; family Ranidae; genus Rana; species Rana temporaria. Next base: position 210,364,460 of record NC_053494.1, read on the forward strand.
GTTGCACCTCATTTATGGGGAATAACTTTACGCCGGACGTACAACTTACGCGCAACTCGCGTAGCATGCGCCGGGCACATGCACGTTCGCGAATCGCCGTATTTCCCTCATTTGCATGTTTGAATGGCTAATCAATGGGAGCAGCACCATGCGCCCAGCCCATATGTGCGCCCACCCTACGCCGGTGTGTGCAAGCTACGTCGGTGGGGTGTAGCCTGTTTTTAGGCGCATGTTGGTTCGTGGGTCTGCCGCACACATATGCCGGCGCACATTGGCACTTATGTCGGCGTAACGTGTTATACGTCGGCGTAAGTGCTTTGTGAATCTGGGCCTTTCTGTCTGCATCTTTACCCATCCCATGATAAGACTGAGTGTTTGAACTGGAGGCCTGGAAGTAGGGAGGACACGGTGGTTGAAAACCACTGATCTACACAAGGAGGTTTTTACAGTTGGATAACATGTAATCATATGAGAAGACTGTAGTTGAGTGGTGTTGCAAAAGGGCTTCTTTATTGCGTTTTTGCACTCTGCTTCAGTGCAGAGCAGGTGGTCTGTGACTTGACACATTTATTTGACACATTCATTTGAATATCATGTTTGGAAGCAGATCTTACTAATGCAAATCTTCACTTACCATGATACAGCGCTGGCGCGCCAGGCTTGCTAGGCTGACAGAGATGAAGTACATATGGGTTCCCGGGAATGGATGACTCAATGCCCCCATCACCAGTGGCTGGGATTCCCTAGAATAAGACTCAGAGTTTGGCATAACCTCCATGGCATCAAATAAGGCCAAGCACGTATTAAATGTATTATTCAGGTGGTGTGATATTCTCCAGATCAAAGCAGCACAGGCTGTCAGGCATTCGCCATCTGCTCTGTCTGTGTGGGCTACTATTTATCAAAAGGCTAAAAAAAATTGGACGGAGTTTGCGAAAATCCCGAACCTCTGTCATGTTTTTATCTCTGTTTGTGTCTCCCTTGGGGAGATTTTCTTCAGAATCCTGTCCCGGTGCTAGGTGTCACCATGAAAGGAAGTGAAAGAAACTGCAGAAACAGAAGCAAAGTGAGGATTTTTTTTTTTATAGCCCAGGTATGTCCCAACTTTTGACCCTCCTGGGCCACATTGGAAGAAAATAAATTGAATGGAGCTTGGATGGGATTGGGAGAATGGGTGGAGCTGGGATGGGATCGGGGAATGGATGGAATTGTGATGGAATTGGGATTGTGGATGGAGTCGGGATGGGATCGAGGGAATGGAGGGAGCCGGAATGGGATCAGGGAATGGATGGAGCTGGGATGGGATCAGGAGAATGAATAGAGTTGGGAAGGGATTGAGGGAAAGGATGGAGCCGAGATGGGATCAGGGTGGTGGATGGAGCCGGGATGGGATCAGGGGAATGGATGGAGCCTGGATGGGATTGAGGGAATGGATGGAGCCAGGATTGAGATCGGGGGAAAAGATGGAGCCGGGATGTGATCGGGGGAATGGATGGAGCCGGCATGGGATCGGGGGAATAGATGAAGCCGGAATGGGATTGGGGCGATGGGTGGAGTTAGGATGGTGGATGAAGCCAGGATGTGATCTTTTTAGGGGGGTGGGGGTTAGAGGATATGTGCTAGGGGGTGTTTTGAGAGGGGAGAGGAATTGTGCTGGGGGAGGGGGGGCAAACTCATCTAACCCCTATCCCCTACCTAAAATCACTCCTGGCAGCATAATTGTTACCTACCCATGCCCCCCACCTTCCCAATCAACATGTCCCCCTTCCCTGCAAGAATTCGGAGGAGATATAGCATAGATCCCAGAAAGGAAGGAGAAAGAGGATGGAGCCTCTCAATGTGGTGTCCAGTGCCTGCCTGGGCCTGGTGTCACCCTCTGGCAGGTGTCACCCTGGAGTTGTCTGCACCCCCACCCCCTCCGCACCGGCGCACCCCCATAGTGATGCCACTGTACAGCCTGCAGCTTTTTGGACAAGGGGTGGGCAAGAGGCAAAGCTGCCCCAGATGCAGTGAAGCAATAGGGCAAAAAATAGACACAGGCTGGTGCACCTATTCTACAGCATGTATTAATAGTAGGGGAGAGGGACACAGTTCTGGATTCTTGCCCAGGGCGCTGGACCACCCTGTCCCAGTACTGGCCATGACCTCCATCCTGCTCATTAGACTGTAAATGACCTTCACCACCCCTGTGAGTGAGGTCCTCCCTGTGCCTATAACTTATTTAAAAGATCCCACCCTGGTTCCTAGAGCCTGAAACATGTAAGCATGACAGCCCTATGCAATGCAATTAAAGCTTATTCACTCGATGGATCTGGCGTGTGCTGGTGGAATCTTTGGAACTGGAATTGTAATCTTTTTTCTGTCTGCGTAACGCACTCAGTCCTGTGGCATAGTTTCAGATTGATGTCAGATATGAATCTACAGACCCGGGACGGCAGTAATTGCCTCTCTCTCTCCATCATTACACTCGCACAATGCCCCATTCTCTGCCGTTTGCATATCCCGGATTTATACAGTATATACTCCTATGCAAAAAGGTCCGCTCCATTATGATAGCAAGAAAAACAAGAGTCATTTGTCATTTTTATCCAGATCCTAATTCACTAATGTCTATTTATAGAGAACCATCCAACGGGTTAGTGCAATTCCATAATGGCACATTGAGGAAGCCGGCCTATTCAGGACGGCTTATTCAAGGCTTAAAGGAAGGTCTATACAATTTTTATGCAGATTTATTTTTTATTGCGTTACAATAACGTTGCGGTTATCAGTCTCTCTGTGCTGTCTGAGCCCTTTGAGGTCTTATGTAATGACTGTTTTCTAAAAGCAACACTTTTGATACAATGTACTGAATTATCAAACTGCCACTTTATTAGGCGTCAAAATAATGAACAGAAAAATATACTGGGCCGGATTCAGATAGAATGGTCTATCTGTCCGCCCGGCGTAACGTATCTCAGATACGTTACGCCGCTGTAATTTAGGGCGCAAGTTCTGTATTCAGAAACAACTTGCGCCCTTAGTTACGGCGGTGTAACGTATCTGTGGCGGCGTAAGCCCGCCTAATTCAAATGGGGATGTTGGGGGCGTGTATTATTTAAATTTAGGATGACCCCGCGTTTTTGACGGGTTTTTTTTAACGGTGCATGCGCCGTTCGTGAAATATCCCAGTGTGCATTGCTCCAAAGTACGCCGCAAGGGCGTATTGGATTCGACGTGAACGTAAATGACGTCCAGCCGGGGAGCTGCGGTGGCTCAACGCGATTGGCACTGCGCTGACAAGCCATTCACCTCTGCAGCTAGAGGTTCGGATCCCGGTCTCGGCTACATGTGAATTGAGTTTGGTGGTCTCAGCCTGGCTCCTGGTGGGTGTGCTATGCGAGGTAAGCCTGCGCTTAGTACGCCCACCCCCTCCCACAAAAGCCCCCACACTTACACGCACTCGAAATTGGGTTAACATGCACGCACTTCTAAAAAAGAGAGGCGAAGGACTAACGGGGCTGGCTGAGCGGGCAAATCCTCTCACTCCCTTATAGGGAGTCCCTCTGCCCCGTTGGGCTTCAAAGCGGAGCAGATAGGGCGGGCTGTGTGGGAGGACCCCCTCACACCCGCCATTGCCACCCTGGGGCATGGAGAAAGGTGGCAGATTGCCTCTGGGGGAGGCCTGCCTACTCCCAACTCCTGCAGTCCGGCTCCTCTCTCGAGTACACGCACAAAATACACTTTAAAAAAAAAAGGCTAAAAAAAATGACGTCCAGCCCTATTCGCGAACGACTTACGCAAACAACGTAACATTTTCAAAACTCGGCGCGGGAACGACCTCCATACTTAACATTAGCTACGCCTCCTAACGTATACGCCGAAAAAAGCCTAACGTAAACAACGTAAAAAAATGCGCCGGCAGGACGTACGTTTCTGAATCGGCGTAAATACCTAATTAGCGTTTTCCTCGCGTAACTATACGGAAGCGCCACCTAGCGCGTGAATATGCAGCCTAAGATACGACAGTGTAAGACCAGTTGGATCTTAGGGAAATCTATGCGTAACTGATTCTATGAATCAGGCGCATAGATACGACCCCGCACACTCAGAGATTACGATGGCGTATCCGGAGATACGCCGTTGTATCTCCATTCTGAATCCAGCCCACTGGCTGTATAAAAAAAAAGTGCTACAATGAAGATACAACAAGCATATGTGTAGCATAACCATAGATGTGCACAGCCTACTGCATAAGTGCCGGTTCACACTACAGCGACTTGGGATCCGACTTGTCAGACCTCAAGTTGCTGGACATAAGAAATGCCATTGAAGTGAATGAGAGCCGTCTTAACCACTTAAGACCCGGACCTTTAGGCAGGTAAAGGACCCCGGCCAGTTTTTGCGATTCGGCACTGCGCCGCTTTAACTGACAATTGCGCGGTCGTGCGACGTGGCTCCCAAACAAAATTGGCGTCCTTTTTTCCCCACAAATAGAGCTTTCTTTTGGTGGTATTTGATCACCTCTACGGTTTTTATTTTTTGCGCTATAAACAAAAATAGAGCGACAATTTTGAAAAAAAATCAATATTTTTTTCCTTTTTCTATAATAAATATCCCCCAAAAATATATAAAAAAAATATTTTTTCCCTCAGTTTAGGCCGATACGTATTCTTCTACCTATTTTTGGTAAAAAAATCGCAATAAGCGTTTATCGATTGGTTTGCGCAAAATTTATAGCGTTTACAAAATAGGGGATAGTTTTATTGCATTTTTATTAATTTTTTTTTTTTTACTACTAATGGCGGCGATCAGCGATTTTTTTCAGGACTGCGACATTATGGCGGACACATCGGACAATTTTGACATATTTTTGGGACCATTGTCATTTTCACAGCAAAAAATGCATTAAAAATGCATTGTTTACTGTGAAAATGACAATTGCAGTTTGGGAGTTAACCACTAGGGGCGCTGAAGGGGTTAAGTGTGACCTCATCTGTGTTTCTAACTGTAGGGGGCGGGGCTGGACGTGTGACGTCATTGATCGTGTCTCCCTATAACAGGGAACACACGATCGATGACAGCGCCACAGTGAAGAACGGGGAAGCTCTCCTCGTTCTTCAGCTCCGGGGACCGATCGCGGGACTCCAGTGGCAATCGGGTCCGCGGGTCCCGTGGCCGCGGTCACCCAGCTTCGGACTGGGCACTTAAAGAGGACGTACCTGTACGTGCTTGTGCCCAGCCGTGCCATTCTGCCGACGTATATCTGCAGGAGGCGGTCCTTAAGTGGTTAATGTACACTACTGAAGTCGCTCCGACTTCAGAAAAGGTTCCTGTACTACTTCAAGGCGACTTCTAGGTGACTTGTACCCATTGATTTCAATGGAAGTCGCCTCCAAGTCGGATCTCCATCCACTTAAGGACCCGCTCATGTACATATACGTCGGTACTTTAAAGATGGATATCTCGGTAACGGCAGCAGCTGCTGCCACAACCGAGATATCCATCTTTTCTGTGAGTGGTCCTTTAAACGATAACGGTGGTCTCCGTGCCGGATTCGCCGCGACATCACCGTTATCGGCGGCGGAAGAGGGGCCCCCCTCCCGCCGCTCTCTCGCGCCCTCCGCCGCTTACCGGAGCCATCGGCAGCGATCGGGTTCTTCTCGCTGCTAGGCTGGGATACGAGTGAGGGCAAGATGGCCCCCACCCGTCTCCATAGCATAGCAGGGCGGAAGCAATGTCAAACGTCACTTCCGCCCATGCTTCTTAAAGAGACACTTTTCTGTTGTCATTTTTTCGGTGGGACAAACTGCCAGCACATTGGCGGCAATTGAAGGGGAAAACTGGCAGCACACTTGCGGCAATTGATGGGGCAAACTGGCAGCACACATGCGGCAATTGATGTGGCAAACTGGCAGCACATTGGTGGCAATTTATGGACACACATTGGCAGTAATTGATGGGGCACACTGGCAGCACACTGGTGGCATTTGATGGTGCAAACTGGTAGCACACTGGTGGAATTTAATGGGGCAAACTGGCAGCAACTGGCAGCAATTGATGGGGCACACTGGCAGTAAACTGACGGCATTTGATGGTGCAAACTGGTAGCACACTGGTGGCATTTGATGGGGCAAACTGGCAGCACATTTGCGGCAATTGATGGGGCAAACTGGCAGCACACTTGCGGCAATTGATGGGGCAAACTGGCAGGCACACTGGCGGCAATTGATGTGGCAAACTGGCAGCACATTGGTGGCAATTGATGGGCACACTGGCAGAAATTGATGGGGTACACTGGCAGAACACTGGTGGCAATTGATGGACACACACTGGCAGTATTTGATGGGGCAAACTGGCAGCACACTGGCGGCATTTGATGGGGCAAACTGGCAGCACATTGGCGGCAATTGATGGGGCAAACTGGCAACACACTGGTGGCAATCGATAGGCACACACTGGCAGCAATTGATGGGGCACACTGGCAACACTTGATGGTTACAGTAGCTGCGTTTGATGGCACAGTGGTTGCGTTTGATGTTTTTTTTTTCAGTTTGTTTGCGCCCCCCCCCCAAAAAAAATTGAGCGCCAGCCGCCACTGAACCCAAGCAAGCCCCAAGCACAACACAAAACACTACTTATAATTGTCTATTTTTGAATGCATCATTTGGAGGAAAAAAATATTTCATCGTCCCCATGACCGGAGATGAAAACTGTCTCTGTCCTACTTCTGGGGCATCCAGACAACATGCAATGAATCACGTACCAGGCAATTCTAAGCCAGCATGTTCACTACTCAATCCTTCATTGTTCAGGTACTGAGGCCGATCTTCAGAAACATGAACAAGGGCCCGGCGCCTGAAATGATGAAGGTTGTGGTGATGTTACCTTGGCTGAATTAGCACTTTAAGTTGCATTCTAGAAGACGGAATGGCCGGGGGCAGTGTGAGGACCTCGGTCACGTCAGTTCAAGATCCTTCAAGACATTGTCGGAATGTGAAGACTCAAGGACTTCTCATGACTGTGGGCAGTGTGGCTGTGTCATTGAGGATAACATTGTTAATCACTCCCAAACCAACCAAACAAATTTTAGACGAAGACAGACGTTTCTAATTAAAACTCTTTGTTTGTGCTTTGATTTCCGACCGTATTAGAGACCCCACTTTAACTGCTTGCAAGCTAGAGGCTAGACAATATTAGGCCCATGCAAAATCCAAAGAGCAGTTCTGCCAGACACAGATGTATGGTGAGTATCTTCGGATCCGGGACGGAGTGGCTATTTTGAAGGTTGTAGCTGTCAAACTACTCATGTTTATTGGCAAGCAGGCAGGGCGTGTTCCTGTGTTCCTTAATCCGTAACCAGTTAAAGTGGAATTAGAAACAGATATGCTGTAAGGGGATTGGTAATCAGACCAGTGATCAGTCAGGGAGTAAATGGAACTTGCAGTTTGCTAAACAGGTGCAATCAATAATGCAAAACAGGGTCAGGATAGCAAAGAGCATTCATACACTGCAGAATAATCCAACGCGTTATTCGGGGCCGTTTGAAGGAATTTGGGGGCCCCAAGCAAGAAGCGTGGGACGGGCAGGGCCGTCTTAATAGCATCATGGGCCCCTGGGCAAAGTAATGCTCTGGGGCCCCTACAACAATGACAGTGCAGGTAAACAGACATCAAGTAGGTAGGAGGCAGACTGCCTCCCCTGTGTATCTATCTCTCTCAGTGCCACCATGGGGCCCCCAATTTTGGGGCACCGTGGGCTCAAGGACCAGCTGCTTTGGGGAAAGTGCAGGGGCCCCCATGCAGCTGGGGCCCCTGGGCAGTGCCCAGGTGTGCCCTCTCATTAAGACAGCCCTGGGGACGGGGTGTTGCTGAGCTTCAAGTTGAGAAGCAGGGTGGGGGGGGTTGGGTTGGTACGGGACACAGAGAAGTACTTCTCCACTTCTTCTGTCATTGCAAGTTGATAAGCGGGGGTGGGGTGGGGGGGGGAGGATTTGGGGGGTTGTCGCTGTGCAAGCATCATTAACAGCGTAAAGGGGGGGTGCGCTTCTGCCACCGCCAAACGAGTAGTACTTAGGGTTGCTACCTGTCCAGGATTCACCCAGACAGTTCGGGTTTGGGACCTTGTGTCCAGGTTTCAGTCTGCCTGAAACCCGGACACATTATACAGACTGGGCTGTGGCTCCCCAAGTAACTGAGGTAGTCACACAAAAATCTGTTGCCATTCGGGAGATGCGGGCCGCTGTCTGGGGGCAGGTTTGGCATCACTGAGGGGGAGCCACGATGTCAGCAAGAGCAGTTTGGCCACACCCATTGTTTGCCGCAGCGTGCTGCAATACCACTGTCCTTGAGGCACCCAAAGGTGCCCCAGGTCTTTTATTATCCTATTGTGTATCAAAAAGGAAAAAAACGCACCCTGTGCCGCTAAAGTGTTCGGGTTTGGCTCTAAGAAAAGGTGGCAACCCTAGCAGTACTTCTTCTGATAAGCATTGGGTAATACTTCTGACTGTCTCCCCCCCTTACTCCCCCCCCTCCCTACCGCATACCGCACAGCAGGAGATTCAGTTTGCTGTTCCTGGCCAAAATGAAAGGAAGTGAGCACGGAGTGTGTGCACTTCCTGTCAGTCCGGCCGGGAACAGAAAACTAAATCTCCTGTACCGCGCGGTTACGGTACCCGGGCCGGACTGCAGGAGGAACTAGGAAGAGGAGCTTGGCCACGCTACAGGCTGCAGCCCTGCTGGGGCCCCAGGCCAGCTCGGGGCCCCAATCAGTTGCTTGTTTTGCCTGTCTTGTTCCGACGGGCCTGACATTATTAAAACTGCTCAAATTTGGACTCCTCACAGTAGTGCCTCTGTGGCTTAGTCTGGGCAACACCGTACCCGACATCCCCACTTTCCTGTGCCGATACCGGGCCTAGCCTTGAGTGTTGCTGAGCTTCAAGTTGAGAAGTTAAGAATCTTTTGGGAAAAAATTACTTTAATGTATTATTAAAAAAAACTAACCAGTAAAGTAAGCCCAGTTTTTTTTTTTTTTTTTGCATAATGTGACATATTTTACGCTTCAAGAATTGTGAGAGAATTGTGATCTTTATTCCAAGCAATAAAATTGTGATTCTCATTTTGGCCAGAATCGTGCAGCTCTATTACATCATTACACTCCTGATGAATGGCTGTAATACCAAGAAACGCGTCGAGTGGCACTAGATGTCAAGAGATACTTGGTCTTATCCTTTATTTTTATCTTATTATGTACATGCATCATATCTATTTATCAATTGTATTGCATGCGCAGCATATCTTAGTGTAAGTCATGTGACTACCTATTTGATACAACGTCTTTTTCTATGAATTTGGTATGAATTTCGTTTGCAACAATAAATCATGTATTGTAATTAATTTAAGATCCCTCTGGGGCTCTCCACTGTAGGCCGCAGTCTCTCACTCCTGGTCACACACTCAGAACTCCTGCTGGCAGATTAATGGCATCCAGAGAGCCCGAAAGCAGGCCACGCCTGTCCTTTTATCTCTCTTGCCAGTAGGCTGTTCTGTAACTTGGCATTGTGGGTCTGTAACTTGGCATTGTGGGTCTGTAACTTGGCATTGTGGGTCCGGTAGTCCCCAGACTGATTTAAACAACATGAGTCACTTCTTCATCAAACTATATATCCCACAATGCATAACTGTTTGCTTCTTAAACAGAAGTAAAGATCCTGATAAAGTTTGGCGGTCACTAGAGGGAGCCAAACCTTTACTTAAGAAATTACTCAACTTAATAACTTTAGTAGTAACCCCTGGCTACATGAGCATGGTGAATAAATGGACACTTAACCACTTGCCGACCGCCGCATGTATATGTACGTCCACAGAATGGCACGTACAGGCATATGGGCGTACATGTACGTCCCCGCCTTTCCGCGGGTCGGGGGTCCGATCGGGACCCCCCCCCCCGCTACATGCGGCGGTCGGATTCCCACGGGGAGCGATCCGGGACGACGGCGCGGCTATTCGTTTATAGCCGCGCCGTCGCTCCCCGGAGCTGAAGAACGGGGAGAGCCGTATGTAAACACGGCTTCCCCGTGCTTCACTGTGGCGGCTGCATCGATCAAGTCATCCCTTTTATAGGGAGACTCGATCGATGATGTCAGACCTACAGCCACACCCCCCTACAGTTGTAAACACACACTAGGTGAACCCTAACTCCTACAGCGCCCCCTGTGGTTAACTCCCAAACTGCAACTGTCATTTTCACAATAAACAATGCAATTTAAATGCATTTTTTGCTGTGAAAATGACAATGGTCCCAAAAATGTGTCAAAATTGTCCGAAGTGTCCGCCATAATGTCGCAGTCACGAAAAAAATCGCTGATCGCTGCCATTAGTAGTAAAAAAAAAAAAATAATAATAAAACTATCCCCTATTTTGTAAACGCTACAAATTTTGCGCAAACCAATCGATAAACACTTATTGCGTTTTTTTTTACCAAAAATAGGTAGAAGAATACGTATCGGCCTAAACTGAGGAAAAAAATTAATTATATATGTTTTTGGGGGATATTTATTACAGCAAAAAGTAAAAAATATTGATTTTTTTTCAAAATTGTCGCTTTATTTTTGTTTATAGAGCAAAAAATAAAAACCGCAGAGGTGATCAATTACCACCAAAAGAAAGCTCTATTTGTGGGGAAAAAAAGGACGTCAATTTTGTTTGGGAGCCACGTCGCACGACCGCGCAATTGTCTGTTAAAGCGACGCAGTGCCGAATTGTAATAACGCCTTTGGGCATTTAGCAGCATATTGGTCCGGGGCTTAAGTGGTTACACATACCCAAAATTTTGAGATGGGAATGAGGGACACCTATCAGCAAAAGTATGCAAGCATAGGGAACACCCCTTGCCACACCCCCTTAAAGGAGAATTGTACAAAAAACAAGATTGGTTAAACCCACAAGTGCTTTTTCTACCACTACTATTTCTTTATATTGGCTTTTGGAATTTACAAATGCAGCAATTTAGAAATCAGATGAAAGTTTTAGCACTGGGAAACACTTTTTGATAGATAAAAAGTTCATTTTATATGCAATTATATGGATCAGACCAAAATGAGGGACACATGAGGAGGAAAGAGGGACAGAGGGACATTGCTCCAAATCAGGGACAGTTGGGAGCTATGACTTAACTACAATATTTTTTTAATTTTCGTTACATGCATATTTACTAATACGTAAATGTAACACTTCCAGGTGTTCATTACCTCCCACAGAGATCACAGTGCTTCCTTCTTATGGTGCCTTTATCTGTTTTTTCTATCCAGAAGGACAGAGTCATCATTGCTTGGCCATCATCCAAGGTCACCATCTATTTCCTGGGCTGAGATTCCAGTTTGGAGATGAACTGATTCTTGGCTTTATTCACAAATGTCTGACACAGAACAAATGTCTTCTTGTCAAGTGTCTGCTGGGTGGTCTTTGTGTAAAGTGGGTATTGACTCCAACTGGTTAATTGATGGGGGCAAAGTTACTGTGAAACTGCTTACCGTCTCTGGTCATAACAGTGCCAGTCATCACTCCTGGTCTACATAACTTAAGGGGGAAATATTAATTGGGCAGATGTGAGCTTTCTGCTCATTCTTCTCCTCTAACCTCATTGTAGGCTAAAATACACTTTTCCGAGTCTAGCATTCATGTATTATGGTCAAGTTGGCAGAGGCGGCTCTTTAACAACTTAAGGACCGGACCAATATGCTGCTAAATGACCCAAGGGGTTTGTACAATTCGGCACTGCGTCGCTTTAACAGACAATTGCGCGGTCGTGCGACGTGGCCCCCGAACAAAATTGGCGTCCTTTTTTCCCCACAAATAGAGCTTTCTTTTGGTGGTATTTGATCACATCTGCAGTTTTTATTTTTTGCGCTATTAACAAAAATAGAGCGACAATTTTGAAAAAAAATTCAATATTTTTTACTTTTTTCTATAATAAATATCCCCCGAAAATATATAAAAAAACATTTTTTTTCCTCAGTTTAGGCCGATACGTATTCTTCTACATATTTTTGGTAAAAAAAATCGCAATAAGCGTTTATCGATTGGTTTGCTCAAAATTTATAGCGTTTACAAAATAGGGGATAGTTTTATTGCATTTTTATACATTTTTTTTTTTACTACTTATGACGGCGATCACCGATTTTTTTGGTGACTGCGACATTATGGCGGACACTTTGAACAATTTTGACACATTTTTGGGACCATTGTCATTTTCACAGCAAAAAATGCATTTAAATTGCATTGTTTATTGTGAAAATGACAGTTGCAGTTTGGGAGTTAACCACAGGGGGCTCTGTAGGAGTTAGTGTTTACCAGGTATCTGCACCCCCCCTCCCCCCTGAAAGGTGCCAAATGTGTCACCGGAGGGGGGATCCAAAAAGTGGAGGTTCGCTTTAACGTTGTTGTGCTCAGGCAGCGTTAAGAGCCCTGACTCAGGAGCTGGGCCTCAGCATCCCTAACAACCAATGAATATCGGTGACACCACCCCTTGTGATGTCAGTGACCCAGCATGCCCTCAGTCAATGAAGTCACAAGGGGGCGGGTTCAGCAGGTGACATCACCGGGTGGACCCCGCCCCTTAGTTATTTAAAGAGCAGGATCTGGGGGCCACCTTGTTAAAGGGGGCTTCCAGATTTCGATAAGCCACCTGCCCGCAGACACCCACAACCACCGGCCAGGGTTGTGGGGAAGAGGCTCTTGTCCTTGAATTATTTTTGAGTGAGTGGGGCCCCATGTCAAGTTTTGCCTAAGGCCTCACAAAGCCTAGAGCCGCCTCTGCAAGTTGGTATGGAGCTTTTAAGTGACCTGTATTGGACAGTAGTTCAAATCAAGCCGCCCCAGGTCCTGCTGCACTTATTTTTCAAATATGACATCCACATACCTGACTTTGGGAGAGACTCCACCTTTGTCTCACAGTTACGTCAGGCCTCCCAATTTACAATAGTCACCTATTCCTGGCCGAAGGCCTGTTTCCCAGAATAAAGAATGTCCAATCAAAATGCTTTTTCAATGTATAGGCAGGTGCAGTCTACTTTCTCCACTGTAGGTGTTGCTCTTCCATTGCAGTTGGAGAGGAAGTCAAGAGGAACAGGGTTCCTCTATGGTTTCCTGGATCACTGGGGAAGCTGTCCAATTGGATTCTGCTGCCCCATGTGACTCTAGTAGCCATCTTGGGTCAGGCAGGGCCTACTTAAGGTCCTGGCTCTCAGGCTTGGAGTGTATTTTGCAAGTGGGTAGAGTAGGGACAGGTACCCCATCTTGCAGGGACAGAACTAGCAGCTGGGAAAGGTTCCTGATGAGGAGGGAAAGCGTAGCGCTTGTAGCTTCTCTGGATATCTTCCCACTTTGGCACAAGACGGCCAGGCCGCATTCTACCCCTCCTAACAGGCGCTGTCAGACCAGCTGAAATCTGCTCTCTACACGCTGTTGGACCTGTGAGTGTTCCCGGTTGGGCTGCTTTTCATAATTTTAATACAATTTTTTATCATCACACTTGGACCACACCCCACCTACAAAAAAAATTCTGAAGAATATATGCATAGCATTATAGTCCATAATCCAAATTTCCAGACAGTTTCTTACAGTGCAGCACACAATTCCTCCATTCCATGACCCGTGAATAGTAGTCTGTACAGTGAAAGAGAAAGGGAGCAGAGTGGGACTTTGAAGGAGGCACGCAGTCCATATGAATAATTGAGGTTGGCATTTATTAGGTGTCAGATTTGAGCAATAATGCATAATCATGATTATTATCGCAATATACCATCCATACAGTATACATACATAAAGAGCATGAATGACACATATCCATAGGGAAGAATTATGGGTATAACACCTCTTAACTTCCCATTATTTTTAGGACTGAATACCAAAATATAAAAAAAAACATATATTAGTTCATTACACAGGATGCATGATTCTAATGGTAGATAGTAAAAACACATGATCAGTTTAAACATGATAGATACAAAAGCTCGACACGTTTCATGGAATTGTATCCATTCTTCAGGAGCAAGCATGTGTACATAAAATCGCTGTGTCTATAAGGTGCAAAACACATGACTGGAAACCCCCTTTGAAATGGGCATCTTTTCCGGGAGCTGTGGTTGCAAGAACCGTATGCAAAGCCAGTACAAGGCGACATCCAAGGGCGCAGAACCCCCAGCAGGACAGTTTCCAGAGTATGACCGTGAATGTTATCTATGACTGTCTTGAGGGACTGATGCTGGAACCTAAGGGATAGTGATGAAGTATCTGGAAACGCCAGGACAGGTCTGCAACCCCCGATGGAGCCCATAAGGGTGCACACAATACACACCCCCGAATGCCACACTGAGCGTGTTTGAGATGAGGGGGGAAAAGAAGCTGACGTCCAATCGGTCACATCGCCCGGTGTTTGGCGCCAAACACCCTCACACATTCTATAGATGAGTAGTCTGTACAGTGCGGAGCACCATGCTGCAGCCATCACCTCCCTTACTCTTCTATGCAGTAGGTCCTCACATTTGGAGTAATTTCCAACCCAAGCCCTGGAGGGCTGCTTCATTCCCAGCTACAAAGCTGATAAGCAAAGGTAACAACATCCTTCTACATACCCAAAATGTCAGTACCCTATATTTTCTATAGGCAATGCTTTAAAAGCCTTGATGGCCTGGGAAACTGTCGACAGGGATCCAAGTCAACAACTAGAAGGGGAGGAGAGCAGACCAGTATCTGCTATCACCCTTCCCCCACCCCCTCCCCCTCTTCCCTGTGGCACCCGCTGTGCCGCTCCCGGTCCCGCAGATGGGCAAGCGGAGCCCAAGATACATAGCGGGAGCACGGAATACATAATGGGGGGGTGCGCGTGGTATGGGGAGTATTAGGGCTGAAGCCTAGGCGCCAGGACAAAACTGGTCTGTGCCCAATGGGGAGGCTTCCAGGAAGGATTGCATGTCCCTACCGCTAATACTGCCCCTAACAGACAGGTGACCTGTCCCTACACTACCCACTTGTGGAATGTGTGCCAAGCCCAGGCAAACACATATGAATTACACAGGTTCTGTGGCTGATTAAGGCGGTAAATAAATTCACTTGGTGCCTTATCTGCATTAAATTATCCTCAGAACCTGTGTATTTCATATGTGTTCGCAGTGGCGGCTGGTGCTCAACATTTTTGGGGGGGGCGCAAACGGAAAAAAATTGCAGCCTCACTGTGCCCATCAAATGCAGCCACTGTGCCATCAATTCGCACCACTGTGCCATGCCATCAAACGCAGCCACTGTGCCATCAATTGTCACCACTGTGCCATGCCATCAAACGCAGCCACTGTGCCATGCCATCAAACACAGCCACTGTGCCATCAATTCTCACCAATGTGCCCTTTAATTGTCACTGACTGTGCCCTTTAATTGTCACCGATGTGCCCTTTAATTGTCACCGATGTGCCCTTTAATTGTCGGCGCTGTGCCCTTTAATTGTCACCCATGTGCCCTTTAATTGTCACCGATGTGCCCTTTAATTGTCGCCGCTGTGCCCTTTAATTGTCACCGCTGTGCCCTTTAATTGTCCCCACTGTGCCTATTGTCGCCACTGTGCCCATTGATGTCACTGACTGTGCCCTTCCTCGCCGCTGTGCCCTGTAAAGTGCCCCTTTCCCCCCCCCCGCCCGGCACTTACCTTTACTGGAGTCAGCCATCCACGTCCCTCGATGTCTTCTACCACCCTCGATGACTGACAGGCGTCTCAGCCAATCAGGTTACCGGTAGCCAGAATCGGCCAACCTGATTGGCTGAGACGCCTGTCAGTCTTATCCAAGGAGCACATCCCTAGTGCGTTCCTTGTATAAGCTTCCGGGACCCGAGGGCTGTACTCGGAAAGCCTATCAGAGCCGTTGGCTCTGATAGGCACTTCCGTACAGCCAACCAGCTGGTGTTATTCAGATGGCCGGACATGAGCGCCGACCATCTAAATAGAACAGCGGCAGCGGCGATAATAACATAGATTTGTGCAATGCACGAATCTATGTTATTAGACTCAGTGGCGGTGAGAGCCAGAGGGGGCGGCGCTCCAGCGCCCTTTATGGACGAACCGCCACTGTGTGTTCGGGTTTAAAGGGATGAAGTGACAATCCTACCCAGGAACCAGGGTCTTAAATAGACTATGCCTGACCCAAGATGACCACCAGAGTCACATGAATCCAATCAGATAGCTTCCCCGGTGACCCAGATAGAAACCATATTCCTCTTGACTTCCTTTCCCTCTGCAATGCCGCTGTGATTGAGCGCCACCTGCAGTGGAGAAAGTAGACTGCACTTGCCTATATACAGAACATACAGGCCCAGATTCAGGTAGAATCGCGCAATATTTGCGTGGGCAAAGAGCAAATTTTTTTCTCTGCGCCCACGCAAATATTGCGCTTTGCCCGCGATTCACGGAGAAGTTGCTCCGTAAATTGCGCGGGCAATATGCTAAACAGCCGGGCGCAAGGCTGCCTAATGTAAATGATCCCGCCGGGGGCGGGAATCATTTAAATTAGGCGCGCTCCCGCACCGAGCGAACAGCGCATGCTCCGTCGGGAAACTTTCCCGACATGCATTGCGGCAAATGACGTCGCAAGGACGTCATTTGCTTCTAAGTGAACGTGAATGGCGTCCAGCGCCATTCACGGTTCACTTACGTAAACGACGTGAAATTTAAATTTCACGGGCGGGAGGCGCAGCTATACTTTAGCATTGGCTTCGCCTGCTATTAGCAGGAGCAGCCTTATGCTAAAGGCGCCGTACGGAAACTCCGTACCTTGCGTACGCAGGGCCCGCGCAACTTTTGTGAATCGGTGGTAGTATGCAATTTGCATACTATACGCCGATCACAAAGGCCGCGCCCCCTAGCGGCCAACGCAAGAATGCAGCCTGGGATGTGAAGGCATAAGGAGGCTTATGTCTGTCACATCCTAGGCTGCATTCGGTGTAACGAGGTTCCTGAATCAGGAGCACTCGTTACACCGGAGCAAGTAAGCACTTGCGCCGCGCAACTATGGTTGCGCGGGCGCAAGTGCTTCTTGAATCTGGGCCACAGTATTTTTTGTTTAAACCGACATCATAGTGAGAGAATCCATTATCATACAGTCTAGAAAATACATTTTCCATGCATTCTAAGCATTGGTTTTCTATGCAAAGTCACCATTATTAGGTTAATCTGAGAAGACGTGTCCTCTTAGGATGTCAGTATAGTAATGGCTCGTGATATCTGCACAGCGCGGTTCCTATTACAGGCAGGATGCGGTCTATTACAACCATCACCTTGGCTTTTATATTTTCTGACACCTAAAGAAAAAAAAAAACAAGACCAGAGACGTCTGAGTAATCATGGTGGAGAATTGTGCTTTTAATGAACTTATTTTGACTCAGAAAACAGTCACCGGTTCCCTGGCCTCCTCGTCTTTAATCATCAAAGACGCCAAACCCTGCCAGTTCCTATAATTCAAAATAGTTCTTATGAATATTACATCATGTTTCATTTAACTTTGGTGGAGGAAAGTCTCCCGAAAAAAAGGGCGTGAATTCCACATGAGTCATTGCCTAATTTATATTCACAAAATAATAGGAACCCCCTTTGATGTATCATTTCATCAGGGGGCCGGTGTAGGAGCAAGCGAGGAATTAACGTGTTTTTGTTGTAACGAAATCCTGGTCAACCCAAAATTGCCAATCCATTTTTAAAGTGGAACTATGGCTGAAATAAAAAAGGGTGGTGGTGCAGAGGGCTGTCATTCACAGGCAGTCAGCGTCCATTTCCGTCTTTCAGATGGATACTACACTGACCATTAGTTCAGCATGGAAGGCTTTACCGATACTGGCGTCCACCATTAGGGGCCGCTGTACCTTCCGTGCTCTTACATTGCTTGAATATATAAATTGCCCTAACGGGGGGTTTTGTATTTTTTTATATTTTTACATGTATTTTTATACAGTCAACATAATTTTACAATCCTATATTTTTTTATATTTTCGAAATACTTGTAATTTACCCTACTGCCAACTAAAGCACCTACAATAAGATTATGAGCAGTCCCGAGTAAATAGCAGGCAAAGTAACATGATTGGATAGTTTTTAACATGTGATCCGAGGTAAGGGTATTTATGCCCTCGACCAAAATGGCGGAATTACAACTTTCTAAAGACGGCCACTCTGATAGGCCGAAACGCGTCGAGATGGAGTCACGCCATCGTGACACACTTCCGCCCAGACGTCCAACCCGGAAGTCGAGCCAGCGGCCCAGCTTACTGTTCGGGCAGATTTCACGGATGATCTTTACCTGCTGTTAACACCGGGGGGGCCAAGATAATAGGCACTCTTATATGTGAGTTGTATGCCTTCTTTTATTTTTTGGAATAAAGTTTTTAAGCAGTACTGCGCAATGAGGTTTTTCCTATTACATTTATCCACATGAGGAACATCTATCACAACAAATACCAGTCCAGAGGATATCTACAGAGGTCGCCCCCATACATGCAATTGACCCAACCAATGATAGTTGGTCCAATTCAAGGTGTGTGTGCAAATCTATAAGGGGGCATCATTATTTTTCATTATAAGGGGAGGCACCCTATATCAGCACGTATGGAGCACGGAACTTTTCATCAATATTTCAAGTCACATGTCATGGATATGCAATAATCTGGCAGCTTACCTGTTTCCATCTGTCCATTAAGAGGCCTGGCTCTGTTCTGGTTACCTTCTTATGACCTCTCCTTCCTGTATGGCCCCACCCAGGCCATCCCAGGAAGTCTAAATTAACTGTTGCACTACAGCCCTGCAGTGCTGTTCAACAGTGTTGTTTGCTTTAGTTCCTGTCTGCAGTGTGCTACGATTATCTTCCTGTGTACCGTTTTTGGCTCGTCCCTGACTTCTCCTGTTTGCCTGTGATCTTGACCTTTTGCCTGTCCCTCGGTTACCCCTGTCTGCCTGTTGCCCTGACCTCGGCTTACCCATCACTGCCGCTTGTCTGCTTGCTGCTTCCCCTCTCTCCCTGCGGAGTGTGACCTAGGGGATCCCAGGGGTCGCGACCTGGATCCAGCTGCGGCAAAGGCCATCCTCACCACTAGAGAGGCTCTGGTGAACACAAAGCTGGGTCTTAGACTCCGCGCCCTGGGCGATCTTGGGTTCACACTTCCTCTCTTATCGCAGCAGTCGGTCATAGGTTTCACTACCCTGTGGTGCATCCCTGACCCCAACGGGGTGCACTTGTCACCTGGCCACAGGTGACCTGACATCACACCACTTGGGAAATTTTTATGATTGTTCCTAATTTTTTCTAGCACAAGCACTTTTTCACTAGGGACTGCTTTTCAGTTATCTACTGGCTTTGTTAGTGTTATATCTATTCATCTTGTGCTTTATATGTAGCATTTAGCGCTTTTTTTATTTTTATTTAAATAAAAAGGGGTCAAAAGAAATACAAACAACTGTCACAGTATAAAGCCAAAGGTTTGAGGACCTCCTCTTCCAAATGATGGAGTTCAGGTGTTTCCAGTGAAGGGTACTGTTAATGCTACAACATACAATGACCTACAAAAGGGCCTTCCCAAACTGCTATCACAAGGTTGTCTATGACAGACAACCTTGTGGTAGCAGTTTGGGAAGGCCCTTTTTTTGTTCTAGAATAACTGTGCCCCTGTTTACAAAGTCAGCTCCATAAAGTCATGGTTTGATGAGTTTGGTGTGACTGTGAAGGAACTTGAGTGGCCTGCACAGAGCCCTGACCCCAACTCTACTAAATACCTTTGGGATGAATCGGAGTGAGCCAGGTCTTCCCATCCAACAACTTCGTACAGACATGGATGAGTTGGACCACCCTTTGCAGCTTTAACATTTTCAACTTTTCTGGGAAGGCCGTCCACAAGCCGCTCTGAGCCGTTCCAAAATGTTTGGAAAAACTTGAAAACACTGAGTTCCTAAGCCTTTACGAGGCTTTCTGAGTTCAGCTGAGTTGTCCCCGGGCCTTTCCAAATGTTTCCAAGGCTCTTCAGCGTCCCCCACCTGTGGGCACATGCGGTATTGCATGCCATAGAAGTCAATGCGGAACAAATTATTTTCATTTCCATTGACTTCTATGGGGAAACTCGCTTTGATATGCGAGTGCTTTGGATCACAAGCATTCTCCTGGAACGGATTATGCTCGTAATCCGAGGTTCCACTGGCCCAGATTCAAGAAGCAATTGCGCCTGTGTAACCATAAGTTACACGGCGCAATTGCTTACTTGCTCCGGTGTAACGAGTGCTCCTGATTCAGGAACCTCGTTACACCGGCTGCAGCCTAAAATCTGCGCGGCATAAGGCTCTTATGCCTCGCAGATTTTAGGCTGCATTCTTGCGGGGGCCGCTAGGGGGCGCTCCCATTGTGTATCAGCGTGTAGTATGCAAATTGCATACTACCACTGATTCACAAGCTTGCGCGGGCCCCGTGCAAGCCAGGTACGGAGTTTCCGTACGGCAACTTTAGCGCAAGGCTGCCCTTTCTAATAGCAGGGGCAGCCAATGCTAAAGTATAGCCAGCCTTCCCGCGCCGTGAAATTTGAATTTCACGGCGTTTGCGTAAGTGCTTCGTGAATGGCGCTGGACGCCATTCACGTTCACTTTGAAGCAAATGAAGTCCTTGTGTCATCATTTGCCCCAATGCACGTCGGGAAAGTTTCCCGACGGAGCATGCGATGTACGCTCAGGGCGGGAGCGCGCCTAATTTAAATGATTCCCGGGGCGGGATCATTTAACTTGCGCGCGCTTACGCCGGGCAAATTTGCCGGCGCTCCCCTCGCTACTGCTCCGTGAATCGAGGGCAGCGCAAAATATTTGCGGGGGCGCAGGGCAAAATCGTTGCCCTGCTCCCCCGCAAATATAGCGCAAGCTATGCTGAATCTGGGCCACTGTATATAATGAACATGGAAATGATTTAAAATTATATTAGCATGTTGATGAAAGGGGAGGGAGGAACCAGGGAGGGTAAAATATAAGCAGATTAAACTTTAAAATGATGTACTTACTATAAAATTCACAAAGCTTCCCATCTAATTGTACAACTGCACGCTCAGCAGAAAATGAAAAAATAAATAAAAATAATGCCTAAAAGAACACAATAAATGATGAATAGAATTGACCCCCATGAAGGACATAATGTAACAAATACAATTGGTCGGTGTTGTGAACAGATGGCTTTTATTTTTGTGGTCGTCCTCCTCTTCTCACACATCACGATGCACCAATCTCCATCCCATCTTCTGTCTCCATAATCCCCCCCCCCAGGCCCTTCACTCATCACCTCCAGCTCATCTCGGCCCAGTCGTCTCATCAGGGGGCCAATCTCCTCATCCATCACAATTGAAGAAAACCTCCGGAGATATTTCGAGAGATCTGTGAGCGCCGTGAGGTCCCAGCGCTGGTCCCCGGCCCGTGATGACTACCACGTGTGTTTACCTTTCCATTCCAACTTCTGCCCTCCCTGCTTAAATAAATAGCACATCAGAAAGTGTTCTTTTATGGGACAGTGTTAGCGAATCATCCGATGACAGCGACTTTGCCCTCAAACATTTAATTTTTCCGTCGCTGAAAGTTTTGTAAAGATGATACAAAATTAGGCACGGGGGGGGGGGGGGGGGGGAGGGGGGCTGGAGAGCTTACAGGCAAAACATGGAATGCTAAAGGCAATGGAAATTTCAAACTTAAAGCTGAACTCTGGGATAAGTATTGTCACGGAGATATGGCTGTACGCTGAGCGCACACCATTAGCCAGATTCAGAAAGACTGGCATAACTTTGAGGCGGCATAGCGTATCGCATATACGCTACGCCGCCGTAAGTCAGAGAGGCAAGTGCTGTATTCACAAAGCACTTGCCTCCTAAGTTACGGCCGCGTAGAGTAAATGGGCCGGCCTAAGCGTGCCTAATTCAAATGTGGAACAGGGGGGCGTGTTTTATGTTAATGACTGGTGATTGACGTTCTTAACGAACGGCGCATGCGCCGTCCGTGGACATATCCCAGTGTGCATTGCTCCAAAGTACGCCGCAAGGACTTATTGGTTTCGACGTGAACGTAAATTACGTCCAGACCCATTCACGGACGAGTTACGCAAATGACGTAAAATTTTCAAAATTTGACGCGGGAACGACGTCCATACTTAACATTGGCTAGGCCAACTTTTTGTTGGACTAACTTTACGCCTGAAAAAGCCTTACGTAAACGGCATATCTTTACTGCGACGGGCAAGGGTACGTTCATGAATAGGCGTATCTCGCTGATTTACGCAATCTAGGCATAAATCAGCGTTCACGCCCCTAGCGGCCGGCGGAACTAGACAGCTGAGATACGACGGCGCAGGCTATCTATCCTACATTTAAGTGTATCTCAATTTGAGAATACACTTAAATGTACGACGGCGCAGATTCAAAGTTGAGACGATGTATCTACTGAATCCGGCTACATATCTCCTGTGCTAATAAGCACACATTCCGTCTCTTGGTATAATGCATCTTACCTATCACTCTATTTCCCGTATTTCCCCAAGTAAACAGACATCACCACAGCTTACTGTACGTTCTCAGCGCCATCAGCGTGACTGCACCAGCGAGCAGTGTGCTTGGCTTTTTATTCAGAGACCGCAAAATAAATCACAAACAGGAAGTGATGACTCCAACAGCCAATCGTTTCCTCCATGGGAAGTGACATCACAGGAAATGACCTTCACGCAGGAAATTACCTCCACACAGGAAATGACCTAATAGGAAATCCTTCCAACAGGATGAGTTAATACAAACAACCAATGAATAATGGCTAAAGGAGTCCTATGGGCGTTTCTGAGCAGAGACAGGGTGTATGCCTTACCTGGAAGCCATGTTCAACTAAACAAAGGAAGCCGCATGGCTAAACAAACATGAACTCCATCTCTGACCATAACAATTCAAAGACTCCCGTATTTACCGCTGGTTATTGAATCCTAATGCTGTGTACACACAACTGTTTTTTCCGTCGGAATAAACTCGACAGGTTTTTACTGACGGAATTCCGCTCAAGCTGTCTTGCATACACACGGACACACCAAATTCCAACCGTCAAGAACGCGGTGATGTACAACACTACGACAAGCCGAGAAAAATTAAGTTCAATGCTTCTGAGCATGCGTCAAATTGTTTCTGAGCATGCATGTTTTTTTCTCCGTTGGAGTTCCATACATACGAACATGTTCCCTTACTAAGTGTAAGAGAACTGTGACCCCACGTTCAAGGCGCGCTTTGGCGCATGCACGCGCACACAGGCGCCCGGAGACGTTTGGTGCGCAACGAACGGCGTGCACGCAACGGATGGCGTGCACATGCAGGTACGCGCCCATAGCGCCAATTGGCGACAGACTGCCTATATAAAGAAGTGCCCTGACACCAGACTCTTGCTGATCGGTCTTCAGCTAGTACCCTGATACCCGGAATCTCTGCTGTTTGCCTGCCTACTTCCCGTTGCTGAACCCGGCTTGCTCTGACCCTGATTCTGAACTCTGTTATTGCCTGACTACCGGTTCCCGATCCTGGCTTCCACTTGACGTTTCTACTGCCTGCTGCTTGGTACCTTGCTGCCCGCCTATTACCTGACCCGGCTTCCGTATGACCCGCCTCGGCTGTCTAAACCTTCACCTGCAGGCACTTGTGTTCCTCCTGCCCCTTGGTATCCTCTGTTTCATCTCCAGCAGTACCAGGGCTGGAGATACAAGAGAGGCCGACCTCGTCATCTCAGTCTCCCATCAGGTACGTGACACTAAGTCCATCGGAATTTCCGACAGAAAAAGTCAGATGGGGCATACACACGGTCGGAATAACCTATGAAAAAATTCCGTCTTTTTTCATCGGAAATTCCGACCGTGTGTACGAGGCATTGTTCTGCGATGTTCCAGAGAACAAGGCATACCTGGATTATACTACCGTTCCTGGGGATGGGAGGTTATCTGCAGGTGCACACTACAAGTCCCGACGTGCTAATCAGACACAATGCAGAGACAAGAGCATACATCTGCTTATAACCGATAATGTCCTTGCTTAGCGAACATATCCCCTCAGACGATCATCTGTGCAATGCATAGGGGCCCTTTCGCTGGCGGACATACCCCCACTCTGCAAACACCTCTCTCCAATCCCAGGATGTTTTCCCCTACCAGACGGGACTCAACCAGCGTCAGTCAGTTAGAGCGGGCTACGGGAGTACTAACACTGGGCGACACACTGACAATACATATTAAATACAATTTCAGAAAATTTCCACAACAGTATATATTATATAAATCCATTCTCCATGTGTATTCTTCTTCAATCTTGATGCGTTTTGTATATTTCTTCTAGATCTGTGCAGTAATCCAGTGTGAGACTTCCTGTAATAAAGACCGCTCACTGTTGCTCTCTCTCCTTGTGCAGGGTGATTGGTTTTGTCTCCACCCCTCCTGTATCTTTCTGCAGGAAAACTATAGTGGGTGGAGCCTGCCGGGCCCCTCCCACAGCTCTGCTCTCTCTCCTTGTGCAAGGAGACTGGTCTTGTCTCCACCCCCCTGTAGTTTTCTGCAGGAAACCTGCAGTGGGTGGAGTCTGCCGGGCCCCTCCCACAGCTCTGCTCTCTCTCCTTTTGCAGGGAGACTGGTCTTGCCTCCGCCCCTTCCTGTGGTTTTCTGCAGGCAGCCTGTAGTGGGTGGAGCCTGCCGGGCCCCTCCCACAGCTCTGCTCTCTGTCCTTGTGCAGGGAGACTGGTCTTGTCTCCGCCCCTTCCTGTGCTTTTTTGCAGGCAGCCTGTAGTGGGTGGAGCCTGCCGGGCCCCTCCCACAGCTCTGCTCTCTCTCCTTCTGCAGGCATACTGGTCTTGTCTCTGCCCCCTCCTGTAGTTTTCTGCAGGAAACCTGTAGTGGATGGAGCCTGCCGGTCCCCTCCCACAGCTCTGCTCTCTCCCTGTGCATGGAGACTGATCTCTTCTCCACCCCTTCCTGTAGTTTTCTGCAGGAATCCTGTAGTGGGTGGAGCCTGCTGGGCCCCTCCAACAGCTCTGCTCTCTCTCTTGTCTTCGCCCCTTCCTGTGGTTTTCTGCAGGCAGCCTGTAGTGGGTGGAGCCTGTTGTGCCCCTCCCATAGCTCTGCTCTCTCAACAGGCTATGTACAGTTGTGCAAAGAAGTTTGCATCCCCTTGAAGAATTGGTATTATACAGTATGTACCATTTTTTAAGGAAATTTGAGTGCTCAGGCAAAACAGATTTATTTCTTAAGGGATTCCTATGGTGTAACTGT
Organism: Rana temporaria; assembly: GCF_905171775.1. Classification (NCBI taxonomy): domain Eukaryota; kingdom Metazoa; phylum Chordata; class Amphibia; order Anura; family Ranidae; genus Rana; species Rana temporaria. Next base: position 210,389,757 of record NC_053494.1, read on the forward strand.
AGGTGATAGCAGAAAAGCACAATAAAAAAAAAAAAAACATGGCAACAAGTAAACCAATGAAATGCCCCTTGTTCAAAAGTCTGCATCCCCTTTGTGACGGAATCGTCCAGCACCCAACTTGGGTGCTTTCATCAAGATATAGCTTCCTCCAGTTTGGAATCAGGTATTATAGCTGAATATTGCACCCAAGATACTAGACGACACTAGCTTAGGTGTATACTGGAATCTGGACTCTTTATTGTAAATTCACACAAAATATTTAGCACACAAGATCGGATAAGAGTTTGATCACGTTACCCTAACAACACAAACTGTAAACAGGAATATAATTAAGACTATAGAAATTACATTGACAAGACCAGTTTATACAAAATCAGAGGCACCATCATCCCTTTAAAAAAAAACTAGAGGCAAATGGGGAAATATGGGACTTTTCAATTGCATGGATATATAAATACACGGAAAAATATTTAATATAAAAATGTATTCAATTAAAAAAAAAAGTGATTAAAAGCATAATGTACAGTCATATAATGTTATTCATCTTGCATGTTATTCAACGGGTTTCACCTATCCAGGCTTCTTTAGGAAAATGTGTGGTAATACTACTAAAATAAACAGAAATACATCAAAAAAATATCACACAAACATTGTTATAGCCACATACTGTAATTTGTTTACTAAATATATGTGACAATAAAGACTATGTCCACTTATCGAAAAATTGTCTCCCAATAGAGGATCCCTACCTCCAAATGATGAAGAGTTATTGTAACAAATGTAGTGAGTTATTGTAACAAATGTAAATATGAGATGTGACTTTCCAGGAGTGCCAATGCGTATCCACCAGGTGGGGCCAAAAGGCACCACGCATTTTCCTGAAGAAGCCTGAATAGGCGAAACATGTTGAATAACTGTCACGTACCTGGTACAGAGCAGAGCCTGGCGTGCAGGGAATGGCAACTCTTGCTCCTCTGACTCCGGAACCCCTGGTAGAGCAGACAGGGAGCGCTAGAGTTCAGAGTCGCACAAGCGCCAGGAAGGTGCCGTGCAGGTCTGCGGTGGTCTCCTGAAGACTCCACAGATGCTGTGCAGGAACTGCAGAGATGCTGGAGGGAGATAGCAGACAACAGGAGCTTGGTGCAGATGGCTGGAACAGGCAGCAGGTGGGAGGTGTGTTGTAGTACAGATGCTGGCAGAGTCAGGCAGGCCGGGTCAAACACAGGCAGGCGGATCAGGTACAGGGGGAAGCCAAAGCAGAGTCGTCGTTCAAGCCGGATCAGTAACAGGCGGGCAGCAGACCGTTTGGAAGGAGCAGGCGGAAGCGAAGTCAGACAAGCCAGGGATCAGGGCAGGCGGAGAACAGTAGGGTCAATGGTAAGCCAAGGTCACAGGTAACAGGAGCCAATCAGGTAACAGGTGTCAGGTAGGGTAAACAGGAACGCTGTAGACTGAGCAGCAGGGAGCTATGGGGAGAGCCCCATTAAATAGCCTAAGTGGCGCCAAAATGGCGTCAGCACGTGCCCGCGCGCGCCGCTATTGCGCGTGCGCGCGCGCGCCGCTATTGCGCGCACCCGTGCGCGCCGACGTGCCGCGAGCGCGCGCTCCCGTGCGCGCTAATGCGCTATTGCCGCTATTGCGCGCCGGTGCGCGATTAGCGCCACCTAGTGGTCGACCAAGTCCATGACATTGCCCCCCCCCAATGGGCAGCCTCCGGATGCCCAACTGAGACATCTTGAGTGGATGAGCGTTCTTGAAGGACCGAATCAAGCTTTTAGCATGGATGTTGCGTTCAGGTTCCCAGGAGTTTTCCTCAGGGCCATAGCCCTTCCACTTCACCAGGAACTGAACCTGATTGCGCCTTTTTCTGCAGTCAAGGATAGACTCAATCTCGAATTCCTCCTCACCGTTAACCAAGACCGGTTCGGGTGGATCAGTGCTTCGCCCAGGAAAGGGATTAGCGACGTCAGGCTTCAGGAGGGTGACATGAAAGACCGGATGGATGCGGAAAGACTCTGGTAATTCGAGTTCATAGGCCACACTGTTGATCTTCCTTCTGATTGGAAATGGCCCCATAAACTTAGGCCCCAGTTTCTTAGACGGACAGGCAAGTCTCAGGTTCACAGTAGACAACCATACCAGATCCCCAGGTTCCAGGTTCAGTTCTCCTCTTCGCCTTTTATCAAATACCTCCTTATTATGCTCCTGAGTCTTTGCCATAGTTTCCTGGAGAAGCCTGTTGTTAACGCTGAAGAAGTCTAATGTCTCTTGGACGGCGGGCACCGTACATTCCGGGACACGATTAGACAAAAATAGCGGGTGGTAGCCGTAATTCGCAAAGAAAGGGGTTTGTTTGGTAGCAGAGTGAATTGAATTATTATATGCGAATTCAGCCAGTGGAAGTAGAGAGACCCAATCTTCCTGGGAGAACGACGAGAAACAGCGTAGGTATTGTTCTAATGTTTGGTTTGTCCTCTCAGTTTGGCCATTTGATTGTGGGTGATAAGCAGATGAGAACGACAGCTCAATCTTGAGGGACTCGCAGAGCGTTCTCCAGAACCTGGAAGTAAACTGTACTCCACGATCCGACACGATATTTGCGGGGATGCCGTGTAACCGCACAATTTCCTTAATGAAGATTTTAGCCGTTTCGGGAGCAGAAGGCGTACCCCTCATGGGCAGAAAGTGTGCCATCTTGGATAGTCTGTCCACTGTCACAAAAATGGTGGTGAAACCCTCAGAAGGAGGGAGCTCAACAATAAAATCCATGGAGATCATTCTCCATGGTCTCTCTGGTACGGGCAAAGGCTTCAACAGTCCCCAGGCTCTGGATTTGCTCCCTTTACTTCGGATGCACGTGGTGCACGACTCCACATAACTCTTACAGTCTTTCATAAGCTGGGGCCACCAAAATGTGCGCTGCAAGAGTTCCGAGGTCTTCTGTACCCCAAAATGGCCAGCCAGCTCATGGTCATGACAGAGACTCAGGACACTGACCCGTAAGTCTTCCGGCACAAAAATCCTGTCCTCATGCCACAACAAGCCATCTCTGAGTTGCAAATTTGTATCCGAAGAGGAGGCCAATCCTGCAGAGGCCTGTTTGATCCGTGACAATAGGTCATCCTGAAGCAGCAGAAAATTTCCCGGAGATAAGATAGTGTCCGGAGGAGCAGGGTTTTCAGAGTCGCTGTACATCCGGGAAAGAGCATCGGGCTTGGTATTCTTGGACCCTGGCCTGTACGTTATGTGGAAAGTGAACCTGGTAAAAAAAAGCGCCCATCTGGCTTGACGTGGTCTTAGTCTCTTGGCTACTCTCAGGTATTCTAAGTTCTTGTGATCTGTATAGATCAAAATTGGGTGCGCTGCACCTTCCAATAAGTACCGCCACTCCTCCAGCGCTGCCTTGATCGCTAAAAGTTCTCGGTCACCCACATCATAGTTCCGTTCCGCGTCAGACAATTTGCGGGAAAAAAAAGCAACCGGGTGGAGAAGGGCCTTTGGCCCCTGTCTTTGGGAAAGCACCGCCCCGACTGCCGTCTCCGAAGCGTCCACCTCCAAGATATAGGGCAGGCTGGCATCTGGGTGTCTAAGGACCGGTGCAGACGTAAACAGTTTCTTCAACGCCTCAAAAGCTCCTTGGGCTTCAGGGGACCAACGGAACCGGACAGTTTGTTTGGTTAGGCCGGTTATGGGAGCGATGATGTTGGAAAACCCCCTAATGAACTTTCTGTAGAAATTGGCGAACCCGATAAAGCGTTGGATGCCCTTTTTATCTGTGGGCGCAGGCCACTCAAGGATTGCCGTAACTTTCTGCGGGTCCATCTCAATGCCGTTGACTGAAATAACAAGTCCCAGGAACTGTATGCTTTCACATTCAAACTCACATTTTTCAGGTTTGGCGTATAATCCGTGTATTCGGAGTCGCTTAAGTACGCTTTTGACGTGTTCCCGATGTTTGACAACAGAAGGGGAAAAAATGAGGATGTCGTCAAGGTAGACCACGACAAAGAGGTCAAGGTAGTCTTTAAAGATGTCATTCACGAAGTGCTGGAATGTGGCAGGCGCGTTGCAGAGCCCGAAGGGCATCACCAAGTACTCGAAGTGGCCGAAGCGGGTGCGGAAGGCAGTCTTCCATTCGTCGCCGTCCCGTATTCGTACCAAGTTATAGGCCCCCCGCAAGTCCAGTTTCGTGAAAATGACCGCTGCTCCCAGTCTTTGGAATAGTTCCGGCACCAGCGGGAGAGGGTATCGATTTTTTATTGTTACCTTATTAAGCTCGCGGTAATCCACGCAGGGGCGGAGAGAATGGTCCTTCTTCTCGACGAAGAAAATTCCTGCCCCTGCTGGTGAGGTAGAGGGGCGGATAAACCCCTTCTTGAGGTTATCGTCGACATAAGTCTTTAGATTTCCAAGTTCTAGTTCAGTTAGGGGAAAAATTCTTCCGAAAGGGATTTCGGCCCCGGGGAGGAGCTCAATCGGGCAGTCGTATGGTCGGTGAGGGGGAAGGGTGTCAGCCCCCTTTTTGCTGAAGACGTCCAGGAACTCGTGGTACACCTCGGGGACAGATTGGCGGATTTCAATGTCGGAGTCCATGCAAAGCAAAGAGGGGGGAGATGAGATTGCCTGCAAGCAGTGTTGTTGACAGTAGGTGGAACAAAAGCAAATCTCACCGGTAGTCCAGTTTATCTGAGGGTTGTGAGCCTGGAGCCAGGGTATGCCCAGGATTATAGGGAACAGAGGGGATTCAATAACATCCAGGCATAAAAGTTCTCGATGACTGTCCGAGATGGTAGTGGCAATGGGCAGGGTTTCTTGGGTGACTGGCCCGGATTTCAAGATAGACCCATCGGCCAAGTGTACAGACAGTCCAACAGCCCTTGGGCGTAACGGAATATGGTGATGAGTGGCAAAGGCAGAGTCCAGAAAACAGCTGCAGGCCCCGGAATCAAGTATGGCGCTGGTCCGTATATCCCTTCCTGGAAGCTGCAATAAAATGGGGACAGCCAGATGAGCAGATTTGTTGAAGACAATGGGTGAGGGGACAGATGACATGAAGGTGCACTTACGGAATTTTGCTGGGCAGGTCCTCACGAAATGGCCGGACTCTCCGCAGTAGAGGCAAAGGTTGTTTGTCCGGCGTCGAAGTCTTTCCTCAGCAGTGAGAGAAGGGCGGATCAAACCCAGCTGCATGGGTTCTGGAATGTCTCTAAAGGCAGTGGTCGGAGCTGGAGGAATCGGGTTAGGGTACGCGGGTACCCGGGGTAGCATCCATGTTGGGCGATTCAGACCGGTGGCACGTTCAGTCCTGCGTTCCCTCAAGCGTCTGTCAATCTGGATGGTTAGGTTGATAAGAGCCTCCAGAGTGTCAGGGACCCCTACACGTGCGAGTTCATCCTTAAGTGCTTCGGCGAGGCCCAAGCGGAACTGATAACAAAGGGCCGAATTGTTCCAGGTAGTGTCCGCACTCCACCTTCTGAACTCGGCTACATAGTCCTCAACGGGTCTGCGACCTTGCAGGAGGGCATGCAAAGCGGCTTCAGCGGTAGCGGCCTGATGAGGGTCCTCATACAACAAGGACATAGCCTGAAAGAACGTGTCCAACCGGTCAAGGGATAAGTCCTTTTGCTCCATCAGACGGTGGGCCCACGCCTGCGGTTCACCCGATAGGAGGGCCATAACAAAACCTACTTTGGTAGCTTCTAGTGAGAAAGTTCGTGGCTGAAGCGCAAAGTAGAGCTCACAAGCATTCCGGAACGCTCTAAACTTGCTTCGTTCTCCTGCAAATCTTTCAGGCATGGGCACTTTAGGTTCAGGGGGCAGCATAATAACTGAAGGTGACGCGGATGCGCCAGACGAAGAAGAAGTGGATGGAGTAGACAGTTCCTGGACACGATTTTCAAGTCGGGTATAGCCTTCCTGCAGGGCCCTGACTGCTTGGGTAAGGCCATCCAGATGGCGACAAAGTTCCGTCATAGGGTCCATTCCCTGCGCAGGCTCAGACATGGCTGCTCAGTACTGTCACGTACCTGGTACAGAGCAGAGCCTGGCGTGCAGGGAATGGCAACTCTTGCTCCTCTGACTCCGGAACCCCTGGTAGAGCAGACAGGGAGCGCTAGAGTTCAGAGTCGCACAAGCGCCAGGAAGGTGCCGTGCAGGTCTGCGGTGGTCTCCTGAAGACTCCACAGATGCTGTGCAGGAACTGCAGAGATGCTGGAGGGAGATAGCAGACAACAGGAGCTTGGTGCAGATGGCTGGAACAGGCAGCAGGTGGGAGGTGTGTTGTAGTACAGATGCTGGCAGAGTCAGGCAGGCCGGGTCAAACACAGGCAGGCGGATCAGGTACAGGGGGAAGCCAAAGCAGAGTCGTCGTTCAAGCCGGATCAGTAACAGGCGGGCAGCAGACCGTTTGGAAGGAGCAGGCGGAAGCGAAGTCAGACAAGCCAGGGATCAGGGCAGGCGGAGAACAGTAGGGTCAATGGTAAGCCAAGGTCACAGGTAACAGGAGCCAATCAGGTAACAGGTGTCAGGTAGGGTAAACAGGAACGCTGTAGACTGAGCAGCAGGGAGCTATGGGGAGAGCCCCATTAAATAGCCTAAGTGGCGCCAAAATGGCGTCAGCACGTGCCCGCGCGCGCCGCTATTGCGCGTGCGCGCGCGCGCCGCTATTGCGCGCACCCGTGCGCGCCGACGTGCCGCGAGCGCGCGCTCCCGTGCGCGCTAATGCGCTATTGCCGCTATTGCGCGCCGGTGCGCGATTAGCGCCACCTAGTGGTCGACCAAGTCCATGACAATAACATGTGCGATGAATGACATTACATGACTGTACAGTATTCTTTTAACCACTTCCATACCGGGGGGCACTTAAACACCTTCCTGCCCAGACCAATTTTCAGCTTTCAGCGCTGTTGCACTTTGAATGACAATTTCGCAGTCATGCTAGACTGTACCCAAACTTAATTTGTATCATTTTGTTCCCACAAATAGAGCTTTCTTTTGGTGCTATTTGATCACCTCTGGGATTTTTATTTTCTGCAAAAAAAAAAAAAAAAAAAGATTGAAAATTTAAATAAAAATAATTCTTTATATTTTGTTTCTGTTACAAAACTTTGTAAATAAGTACGTTTTCTCCTTCACTGATGGGCACTGATGGGGCTGCACTGACGGGCACTGATAAGGCAGCACTCATGGGCACCGATGAGGTGGCACTGATGAGGTGGAATTGATGGGCACTGATGGGCACTAATATGCACATTATCCACAGACATCTCCCCACTGTAATATCCACGGACATCTCCCCACTGTAATATCCACAGACGTCTCCCCCACTGTAATATCCACAGACGTCTCCCCCACTGTAATATCCACAGACATCTCCCCACTGTAATATCCACAGACATCTCCCCCACTGTAATATCCACAGACATCTCCCCCACTGTAATATCCACAGACATCTCCCCACTGTAATATCCACAGACATCTCCCCCACTGTAATATCCACAGACATCTCCCCCACTGTAATATCCACAGACATCTCCCCCACTGTAATATCCACAGACATCTCCCCCACTGTAATAGCCACAGACATCTCCCCACTGTAATATCCACAGACATCTCCCCACTGTAATATCCACAGACATCTCCCCCACTGTAATATCCACAGACATCTCCCCCACTGTAATATCCACAGACATCTCCCCCACTGTAATATCCACAGACATCTCCCCCACTGTAATATCCACAGACATCTCCCCCCCACTGTAATATCCACAGATGTCTCCCGCACTGTAATATCCACAGACACCTCCCCCACTGTAATATCCACAGACATCTCTCCACTGTAATATCCACAGACGTCTCCCCCACTGTAATATCCACAGACGTCTCCCCCACTGTAATATCCACAGACGTCTCCCCCACTGTAATATCCACAGACGTCTCCCCCACTGTAATATCCACAGACATCTGCCCCACTGTAATATCCACAGACATCTCCCCCCACTGTAATATCCACAGACATCTCCCCCACTGTAATATCCACAGACATCTCCCCCACTGTAATATCCACAGACATCCCCCCACTGTAATATCCACAGACATCCCCCCCACTGTAATATCCACAGACATCTCCCCCACTGTAATATCCACAGACATCTCCCCACTGTAATATCCACAGACATCTCCCCCACTGTAATATCCACAGACATCTCCCCACTGTAATATCCACAGACATCTCTCCACTGTAATATCCACAGACATCTCCCCACTGTAATATCCACAGACATCTCCCCCACTGTAATATCCACAGACATCTCCCCACTGTAATATCCACAGACATCTCTCCACTGTAATATCCACAGACATCTCCCCACTGTAATATCCACAGACATCTCCCCACTGTAATATCCACAGACATCTCCCCACTGTAATATCCACAGACATCTCCCCACTGTAATATCCACAGACATCTCCCCACTGTAATATCCACAGACATCTCCCCACTGTAATATCCACAGACATCTCTCCACTGTAATATCCACAGACATCTCCCCACTGTAATATCCACAGACATCTCCCCACTGTAATATCCACAGACATCTCCCCACTGTAATATCCACAGACATCTCCCCACTGTAATATCCACAGACATCTCCCCCACTGTAATATCCACAGACATCTCCCCCACTGTAATATCCACAGACATCTCCCCCACTGTAATATCCACAGACATCTCCCCCACTGTAATATCCACAGACATCTCCCCCACTGTAATAGTCACAGACATCTCCCCCACTGTAATATCCACAGACATCTCCCCCCACTGTAATATCCACAGACATCTCCCCCCACTGTAATATCCACAGACATCTCCCCACTGTAATATCCAGACATCTCCCCCCACTGTAATATCCACATCATCTCCCAACTGTATAGGAAGATTAGTGCTTGCTTAGAGCCCATTCACACCTTCGCGTTTTGTCGCATGTAGCGCAACGCGAACAAACGCCAGAGGGACGAAAAGCAATGAAAGTCAATGGGGATGGTTCACATCTGCACGCTGATGCGCCTGACGCGCATCGCCTGTAGTCAAAAGAAGTTCCGGACCCTTTTTTGTCGCGCAATACGCGCGATATGCGCGTATTTGAGCGTTTTTGGTTTTCCATTGAAATCAATGTAAAACGCCAGATACGCGCGTATTGCGCGACAACAAGCGTTTGCTACGGGCGTTTTGTCAATAGAACTTGTCGCCCATGCAGAAGATTAAAAAAATCTACCAACATAGCAACAAGTGATGAAAAGATGATCGTTTTTCCTATTGGCTAAAAAAAAAACGTCTAAGTACAAAAACGTCGGACAACGCTGTATGCAAACGCGCAGCATGAATACGCGCGAAAAAAACGCCGAAAAAAAACGCCGGAAAACGCCGCTATTGCCTACGCCTAGGTGTGAATGCAGCCTTAGTCTTACCAGAGAAGCAGGCCGAACACGAGCAGTTGAGACCGGGTGTAATGCATGTAACTAAACCTCTGTTTTTAATTGCATACAGTTAGACAGATCAATTTGGTTTAGTGCTTTTTTGGTTGGCAACCTTGAGCCTGGCTACTATGGAAACATTTTTTATATTCCATATATATATATTTAATCGCATACTGCTTAAAGCGCATCTCATTCAAAGTCCCAACTTTTTACAGCTGTTAATTAGCTTACTGGTTAATTAGTTAGCTGTTTGAACACTGTTTAATAAGGTCACTGTTGGCTGTTAATTGGATTGCTGTTTGAAGTTTGCATTGTTCATATGGTGACTGACCCTGTGTTTGATGTGTATAAAAACCTGTATTTCTGTTCAATAAAGTTGTTCCAGTTTGCACCTAAGCTAGTGTCGTCTTGTTCTTGGGTGCAATTCTCTGCTATAATACCTTGTTCCTGTCTTCCGGCGTCAAGGAAGCAGCTCTGCATTGCATGAATCTATCTATCTATAGTCGCTGCTGACACCCCCTATTCAGGTGTCTGGCCCCTTTTCGGGCGCCTGAATTACAGCGGCAGGTTTTTTTTTTGGAAGCACCTGATTAGAGCCATATGCTCGGCATGTCCAAAAAACAAAGTTTTTCCAACTTCATCATTAAAAACCATGTTGCCCACACACCATCGTTTTTGAAAAATGATGAACATAGCGCGGTGACGTACAACATGTACGACGGCACTCTAAAGGGGAAGTTCTATTCGCCTTTGGGCTGCTTTAGCTGATTCCGTGTTAGAAAAGACGATTCGCGCTTTTTTGTCTGTTACAGCGTGATGAATGTGCTTACTCCATTATGAATGGTAGTTTTACCAGAACGAGCGCTCCCGTCTCATTTTTTTGTCGTTTTTCAGAAGCCGAAAAACGATGTGAAGCCTACACACGATCATTTTAAATTACGTTTTTAAAGACGTTGTTTTTTTTCATGCTGAAAAACGATCGTGTGTACGTGGCAATAGATTCTAATAAGCGCCCAAAAATGTGAATAGCGGCGCAACGCTATTCATTCGCTATTCACTCAGCTGTGTGTTAGCAAAGCGAAGGAATTCGCTTTGCTAACACTGAACCGCTTTTATAGCTGCAAAGGGTGGGCTAACTCAATATTGAACCCTACAGACTAAGACCCCATTCACAACTGAGCATTTTGTAGCTTGAAGCCTGAAGCTACAAAACGCTGGAGGGGAAAAATAATGAAATATATTCGTGAGTTCAAATAAAAAAGAGCAAGAACTTATGAGTGCAGTCTCTAATAAAAAAAGTCCCAAATAGTTGGTGAATCAATCAGCAGTGAAGTGATTTGTCATCATGCACATATAGTGACAATCCGAAGTGCGTCCACCACCAGGAATGATTGGAGGCTTACCGGATTAAATGGACCCAAACAGGTTTACACCTAATGGATCATATAAGCTCAAAATTGATGTTATCCAACTTCCAGAGGCGTCTTTAAATGGTATACAGTAGAGAGAAATCCAATGCCATAAAGTAGAAGTGCCAAGAAAAGGATATTCCCAATATCAGCTTTTGGATGTATAATGATTTGGACCCAATGTGAGGTTCAAAATCTCAGCTCGAGGAAAAGGAATAAAAAAGCAAAGATGCACATAGTGTAATTCTGTATAAAAAGTTTACTTAAACAGCAAAAGTATATAAAAATTACACTCACATTTCAGTAGTATAATCAGGCATAGAAACTATCAGCAGTAGGATCAGCAGATTCCCGACATGTTTCGATCCAAATAGATCATCATCTGGGGTGCTGACCTACTGTACACACAGACCCATATATATACATAAAAGCCCCATACCTCAATAGTGGCTCCACATGGAACAATCAAGCGAATCAGATTGGTTCCGGATAAGTGGGGAAATGACACTGGCGTGCGTTCCACGCCTCACTGTGGAACTGGAAAAGCCGGAAATGTAAAATGCAGCTAACGTATGGCCAATCAAAAGGCTAGAAAAACGTCCATCCTATGAATGTCGACGGATGCAATCACGCATCACGCCGACGTGCGTTCCAGCCGTGCGTTTCAAGCCTCAATAGGCTTGTTAACATACAAATGAATGAGTGTAACCATCGTGTAAGTCTGAAAAGCCAGACCAAGATGCACTGCACGGATGACTCATATCACATGACCTACAACCATCAAATCAGCAACAGATCCGCCGAGCCTGAATATTAAATTAGTATGCGCTCCAAAACACACATGACGATAGCAATGGAGCGCAAATAAAATAAAAAACAACGAACCAAAATATTAAAACAGGCTGTAAAATGGTAGAATCACTTTAATCAGCGCACTGCCAGCAAGTCAAAAAATGATGATGATTAACGTTCGAGGGGGTCTAAACTATGACATTATGAATAGTAAGAACCTTCACTAAAACGAAATCAGCCAAACACGGCCTGGATCAATAGAGCCAATAATAAAATTATTGTTTAATAAAAAGAAAAATAATAATAAGGTATGGGGATAGAAAAATATATCTATTATGTATAAACAAATAATTTACATTTTGGAATGCCACTGTAAAGTCGACATTCATAATAAAAAGATATAAAAAATAATATTAAAAATTGCCAACCATATAAAAAAATTTACCGATAATAGAAATCCTGCGCAAACACACATTGCGATTAAACCAATGAAAACGCTAGGACAAAAATAAACCAAAATAAAATTGGAAATTAGGAATTTGGAAATGGGGCTTAAAAACACGTAAAGTAAGGAGCCACTATTGGATATATTTCATAATATCACAAATCAAGCTTGATTGATGAACGCATTTATGTCCCACTCGACATTGAGGCCGTGTGGGACATACGTGCGCAACTCATAAATCCAATACGCCTCAAGACGGGACACCCCTCTTGTCTTGGCTCCTCCCCTCCAAGGTGCTACATATTTATCTATGATTAAAAATTGAGAACCTTTTGGATTACGGTTGTGACATTCCCTATAATGCCTCGGGACAGTATGTTTGGTACAGCCACCAATAATTTTAGTAACATGTTCACCTACCCGTACGGAAAAAGCACGCACGGTACGACCAACGTATTGCTTACCGCACGGGCAGGTGACAAGATACACAATGTGTGTAGTTGCACACGTGCAAAAAGATTTTATAGGGTAATGACGACCAGTGCTTGTAGAACTGAATTCCAATGTTTTAGATTTCCCATTAGTGTTATACAGACAGACATTACACTTCTTGCAGGGGTAATATCCCTTCATATCCTGAAAAAATACCACACGATTTGGGGGGTCTACCACATTGGGAGCAATGGCATTTCTCAATGTTGGTGCACCTTTAAAGATGACTTTAGCCCGTTCGGGTAGATTAGGGCCCAAAATTTTGTCATTTTTAAGAATGTCCCAGTGCCTGTTAATGATGTTTTTAACATCTCTATGTTGGCTTGAATAAGAGGTCACCATGGAAAATTTGAAGGCCTCATCACGAACCCGTGGTTCTCGGTCACTTAGAAGAGTTTCACGTTCAATTAGTGAAACCCTCTGTATCTCGAGGTCAACCATAGATGTCTCATAACCCTTCTCAACAAACCTTTCTTTAAGCATTGCTGCTTGTGAAAAGTACATGTCATCACTGGTACAATTTCTGCGTATACGCAGGAATTGACTACGGGGAACCGAATTTAGCCATGATTTATGGTGACAACTGTCGGTAGGGATGAAACTGTTCCTGTCAGTACCCTTAAAATGGGTCCCGAACATGAACTTTCTGGACTCAAGCTCAATTTCCAAATCGAGGAAGGTGACTTTACTGGGACTACAATCATGGGTAAATGAAATACCCCGATCGTTAGTATTTAAAACTGAAAAAAAGTCATCAAGAGATTCTTGTGGGCCATCCCATAGGAGGAGGACGTCGTCTATATACCTAACCCATAGAACAAGGGAAGGTGGTCTCTCAGAATAGACGACGTCCTCCTCCCATTTAGCCATGAAGAGATTGGCGAGGCTGGGAGCAAATTTAGCTCCCATAGCCACGCCACGCCTCTGAAGAAAAAAACGCTGGTTAAACCAAAAATAATTGTGAGTAGTGGCGAACTCAAGTAGTTCGACAATAAAAGACTTCTGCTCTTGCGTAATTGAATGTTCAAGACTCAAAAAATGTTTAACTGCTTCAATCCCAAGATGTTGGGGGATGCAGGTGTATAAAGACGCCACATCGGCAGTCGCAAGAAGATAGTCACCCTTAATCACAATAGCTTCCAATATCTTAATTGTGGAAGTTGTGTCTTTAAGATATGAAGGGGTAGACCTAACCAAAGGCTGTAAATAGAAGTCAATATAACGACCTATGCGTGACGTGATTGAGTCGATACCACTCACGATTGGTCTACCGGGTGGGTTCAGTGGATCCTTGTGAATCTTCGGTAAATAATATATGGTTGGGATCCTTGGGGCAATAGGTACCAAAAAGGCCTTTTCTTTCTTGTTTAAAATAAAAGAATTAAACCCCCTAGATACTAATTGTGTTAATTCTTTTTTAAAATTATTAGTCGGGTCATTAGCTAAAACCTGATAAGTTTCTGTATCACCCAAAATACGGTTCATTTCAGCAACGTAATCAGTTTTGGTCAAAATGACTACACCACCACCTTTGTCGGCAGGACGCACGACAAGATCTTTACGATTACACAAAGAGAGAAAACCCTCCTTAGGTATAGGTTGTGTGTGGAATTTCTTGACAGATAAAGTTTCCAAGTCCTTGAGAACCAAGTCCTTGAATACGTTGATGGAAGAAGAAGCTGGGACAGCAGGGTTGAATAATGATGGGTTTGAAAGCCCCGAATGTACCGTCCCTGAAGTAGCAGCTCGTTCCATGTAAGGAGTTGTGTTTGAAATGAAATGTCGCTGGATGTTTAGTTTCCGGACGAATTTGTTAACATCTATGAAGGTGTCAAATTTACTCAATTTATGTGGGGGAGCAAATTTGAGACCCTTATCCAGGACTGCCAATTCATTAGTGGTGAGCTGTTGACCACTAAGGTTGAACAGTCCTAGACCTAGTTGACCTTTCTCTTTTTTCCTTTTGTGTCTTTTACCTCCCCTGTTGCCTCTTTTGGGTCCGAAGGTCTTTTTTGACCCTTCCCGACCCAATGAAAATCCTTATTGGAATGACCTTCAGGTCCATAATAATCACGGCTAGACTGTGGTCGCTGGTAACCTCTGAAATTATCCTGCATATCTTGTAAAGGTAAAAACCTATTGTTGGTATAAACTGGAGGATATTGATAAGGATAAGGTACAGTCTCATAAGGGGCAACATAGTCCCCTGACCTTCTAGGTGAATCATTGTATTGTTGGTAACTCTGGTTGGGATAAACAGGGGTTCTATAATCAGGCATATTTCCTCTAGAGCGATCTCTCCCCCCTTTCCTGTTTGAGTTGTTAGTATGATTTCTCACAGGAGTATCAAAGCTGGAATGTCTTCCTCTTGGAGGGGGACCCCTAGGGGGAGGTTGGGATTTATGTTGTACATGACTAGGACGGTGAGTATTGGTGGGCTGTTCACCAGACTGGAAGTCATTAGTATCCATCACAGGAAGGGACTCAGAATCAACTGTAGTTGTTAATGACTTTTGCCAGTTAAAAACAGTCCTAGATTTATAATCACCCGCATCCCTAGAGTATTTTTTATGCTTTTTGTTTTTCTGATCCCTGTCCTCCTTCTCCAGATGGGATTGGAGATTGGAAGAGAGGGAGTTATATTCGGTAGAGTTCTTAAAAGTAGAAAGCTTTTCTTTCAGCACCTTAATCTCTCTATCAAGCACCAAAAGTCTTGCCTGTTTCCGAGAGATGAGAAACTCAAGAAATTTGGTGCCAGCCTCATTGAAGTAATGGTACCAGGAGTCCAGGTCCAGATCACCCTGTTGGGGTTGAACCTCCCACCTCAGACTCCTGGGAACCATGCCCTCTGTTATATATTGACGTAGGAAGACAATGTCCCACTGCAAATGCAGTTCAGAGACCATGATATTCTTAAGTCTCAGGAACATGCCTCCCATTTCTGTGTCATTTCCTATAACAGAAAAAACACCGTCGGTGTTAACAGTACGTTGGGCCCTATAGTCAAAAATGTCCATGATAGGACAAAATTGTGGTGAAACTTAAACCAAAAAGTGGCTGCAGTGAAAATGATCCAAACAAATCGTGTAAAAAGATTATACCAATAGTATAAATAACACCGCGCTACTTAAAAACAAAATATATATGGCTGCCAACACAACAGAAATAGATCAATTCTGTGAAAACATACAAAAAACAACAAAGTGTAGCGCTAAATATACGTGCAAAAGGGAATGTAGAAATAAACCCTGTGAGGAATGAACGAAGTGATGATATAATGAAATATATTCGTGAGTTCAAATAAAAAAGAGCAAGAACTTATGAGTGCAGTCTCTAATAAAAAAAGTCCCAAATAGTTGGTGAATCAATCAGCAGTGAAGTGATTTGTCATCATGCACATATAGTGACAATCCGAAGTGCGTCCACCACCAGGAATGATTGGAGGCTTACCGGATTAAATGGACCCAAACAGGTTTACACCTAATGGATCATATAAGCTCAAAATTGATGTTATCCAACTTCCAGAGGCGTCTTTAAATGGTATACAGTAGAGAGAAATCCAATGCCATAAAGTAGAAGTGCCAAGAAAAGGATATTCCCAATATCAGCTTTTGGATGTATAATGATTTGGACCCAATGTGAGGTTCAAAATCTCAGCTCGAGGAAAAGGAATAAAAAAGCAAAGATGCACATAGTGTAATTCTGTATAAAAAGTTTACTTAAACAGCAAAAGTATATAAAAATTACACTCACATTTCAGTAGTATAATCAGGCATAGAAACTATCAGCAGTAGGATCAGCAGATTCCCGACATGTTTCGATCCAAATAGATCATCATCTGGGGTGCTGACCCCAGATGATGATCTATTTGGATCGAAACATGTCGGGAATCTGCTGATCCTACTGCTGATAGTTTCTATGCCTGATTATACTACTGAAATGTGAGTGTAATTTTTATATACTTTTGCTGTTTAAGTAAACTTTTTATACAGAATTACACTATGTGCATCTTTGCTTTTTTATTCCTTTTCCTCGAGCTGAGATTTTGAACCTCACATTGGGTCCAAATCATTATACATCCAAAAGCTGATATTGGGAATATCCTTTTCTTGGCACTTCTACTTTATGGCATTGGATTTCTCTCTACTGTATACCATTTAAAGACGCCTCTGGAAGTTGGATAACATCAATTTTGAGCTTATATGATCCATTAGGTGTAAACCTGTTTGGGTCCATTTAATCCGGTAAGCCTCCAATCATTCCTGGTGGTGGACGCACTTCGGATTGTCACTATATGTGCATGATGACAAATCACTTCACTGCTGATTGATTCACCAACTATTTGGGACTTTTTTTATTAGAGACTGCACTCATAAGTTCTTGCTCTTTTTTATTTGAACTCACGAATATATTTCATTATATCATCACTTCGTTCATTCCTCACAGGGTTTATTTCTACATTCCCTTTTGCACGTATATTTAGCGCTACACTTTGTTGTTTTTTGTATGTTTTCACAGAATTGATCTATTTCTGTTGTGTTGGCAGCCATATATATTTTGTTTTTAAGTAGCGCGGTGTTATTTATACTATTGGTATAATCTTTTTACACGATTTGTTTGGATCATTTTCACTGCAGCCACTTTTTGGTTTAAGTTTCACCACAATTTTGTCCTATCATGGACATTTTTGACTATAGGGCCCAACGTACTGTTAACACCGACGGTGTTTTTTCTGTTATAGGAAATGACACAGAAATGGGAGGCATGTTCCTGAGACTTAAGAATATCATGGTCTCTGAACTGCATTTGCAGTGGGACATTGTCTTCCTACGTCAATATATAACAGAGGGCATGGTTCCCAGGAGTCTGAGGTGGGAGGTTCAACCCCAACAGGGTGATCTGGACCTGGACTCCTGGTACCATTACTTCAATGAGGCTGGCACCAAATTTCTTGAGTTTCTCATCTCTCGGAAACAGGCAAGACTTTTGGTGCTTGATAGAGAGATTAAGGTGCTGAAAGAAAAGCTTTCTACTTTTAAGAACTCTACCGAATATAACTCCCTCTCTTCCAATCTCCAATCCCATCTGGAGAAGGAGGACAGGGATCAGAAAAACAAAAAGCATAAAAAATACTCTAGGGATGCGGGTGATTATAAATCTAGGACTGTTTTTAACTGGCAAAAGTCATTAACAACTACAGTTGATTCTGAGTCCCTTCCTGTGATGGATACTAATGACTTCCAGTCTGGTGAACAGCCCACCAATACTCACCGTCCTAGTCATGTACAACATAAATCCCAACCTCCCCCTAGGGGTCCCCCTCCAAGAGGAAGACATTCCAGCTTTGATACTCCTGTGAGAAATCATACTAACAACTCAAACAGGAAAGGGGGGAGAGATCGCTCTAGAGGAAATATGCCTGATTATAGAACCCCTGTTTATCCCAACCAGAGTTACCAACAATACAATGATTCACCTAGAAGGTCAGGGGACTATGTTGCCCCTTATGAGACTGTACCTTATCCTTATCAATATCCTCCAGTTTATACCAACAATAGGTTTTTACCTTTACAAGATATGCAGGATAATTTCAGAGGTTACCAGCGACCACAGTCTAGCCGTGATTATTATGGACCTGAAGGTCATTCCAATAAGGATTTTCATTGGGTCGGGAAGGGTCAAAAAAGACCTTCGGACCCAAAAGAGGCAACAGGGGAGGTAAAAGACACAAAAGGAAAAAAGAGAAAGGTCAACTAGGTCTAGGACTGTTCAACCTTAGTGGTCAACAGCTCACCACTAATGAATTGGCAGTCCTGGATAAGGGTCTCAAATTTGCTCCCCCACATAAATTGAGTAAATTTGACACCTTCATAGATGTTAACAAATTCGTCCGGAAACTAAACATCCAGCGACATTTCATTTCAAACACAACTCCTTACATGGAACGAGCTGCTACTTCAGGGACGGTACATTCGGGGCTTTCAAACCCATCATTATTCAACCCTGCTGTCCCAGCTTCTTCTTCCATCAACGTATTCAAGGACTTGGTTCTCAAGGACTTGGAAACTTTATCTGTCAAGAAATTCCACACACAACCTATACCTAAGGAGGGTTTTCTCTCTTTGTGTAATCGTAAAGATCTTGTCGTGCGTCCTGCCGACAAAGGTGGTGGTGTAGTCATTTTGACCAAAACTGATTACGTTGCTGAAATGAACCGTATTTTGGGTGATACAGAAACTTATCAGGTTTTAGCTAATGACCCGACTAATAATTTTAAAAAAGAATTAACACAATTAGTATCTAGGGGGTTTAATTCTTTTATTTTAAACAAGAAAGAAAAGGCCTTTTTGGTACCTATTGCCCCAAGGATCCCAACCATATATTATTTACCGAAGATTCACAAGGATCCACTGAACCCACCCGGTAGACCAATCGTGAGTGGTATCGACTCAATCACGTCACGCATAGGTCGTTATATTGACTTCTATTTACAGCCTTTGGTTAGGTCTACCCCTTCATATCTTAAAGACACAACTTCCACAATTAAGATATTGGAAGCTATTGTGATTAAGGGTGACTATCTTCTTGCGACTGCCGATGTGGCGTCTTTATACACCTGCATCCCCCAACATCTTGGGATTGAAGCAGTTAAACATTTTTTGAGTCTTGAACATTCAATTACGCAAGAGCAGAAGTCTTTTATTGTCGAACTACTTGAGTTCGCCACTACTCACAATTATTTTTGGTTTAACCAGCGTTTTTTTCTTCAGAGGCGTGGCGTGGCTATGGGAGCTAAATTTGCTCCCAGCCTCGCCAATCTCTTCATGGCTAAATGGGAGGAGGACGTCGTCTATTCTGAGAGACCACCTTCCCTTGTTCTATGGGTTAGGTATATAGACGACGTCCTCCTCCTATGGGATGGCCCACAAGAATCTCTTGATGACTTTTTTTCAGTTTTAAATACTAACGATCGGGGTATTTCATTTACCCATGATTGTAGTCCCAGTAAAGTCACCTTCCTCGATTTGGAAATTGAGCTTGAGTCCAGAAAGTTCATGTTCGGGACCCATTTTAAGGGTACTGACAGGAACAGTTTCATCCCTACCGACAGTTGTCACCATAAATCATGGCTAAATTCGGTTCCCCGTAGTCAATTCCTGCGTATACGCAGAAATTGTACCAGTGATGACATGTACTTTTCACAAGCAGCAATGCTTAAAGAAAGGTTTGTTGAGAAGGGTTATGAGACATCTATGGTTGACCTCGAGATACAGAGGGTTTCACTAATTGAACGTGAAACTCTTCTAAGTGACCGAGAACCACGGGTTCGTGATGAGGCCTTCAAATTTTCCATGGTGACCTCTTATTCAAGCCAACATAGAGATGTTAAAAACATCATTAACAGGCACTGGGACATTCTTAAAAATGACAAAATTTTGGGCCCTAATCTACCCGAACGGGCTAAAGTCATCTTTAAAGGTGCACCAACATTGAGAAATGCCATTGCTCCCAATGTGGTAGACCCCCCAAATCGTGTGGTATTTTTTCAGGATATGAAGGGATATTACCCCTGCAAGAAGTGTAATGTCTGTCTGTATAACACTAATGGGAAATCTAAAACATTGGAATTCAGTTCTACAAGCACTGGTCGTCATTACCCTATAAAATCTTTTTGCACGTGTGCAACTACACACATTGTGTATCTTGTCACCTGCCCGTGCGGTAAGCAATACGTTGGTCGTACCGTGCGTGCTTTTTCCGTACGGGTAGGTGAACATGTTACTAAAATTATTGGTGGCTGTACCAAACATACTGTCCCGAGGCATTATAGGGAATGTCACAACCGTAATCCAAAAGGTTCTCAATTTTTAATCATAGATAAATATGTAGCACCTTGGAGGGGAGGAGCCAAGACAAGAGGGGTGTCCCGTCTTGAGGCGTATTGGATTTATGAGTTGCGCACGTATGTCCCACACGGCCTCAATGTCGAGTGGGACATAAATGCGTTCATCAATCAAGCTTGATTTGTGATATTATGAAATATATCCAATAGTGGCTCCTTACTTTACGTGTTTTTAAGCCCCATTTCCAAATTCCTAATTTCCAATTTTATTTTGGTTTATTTTTGTCCTAGCGTTTTCATTGGTTTAATCGCAATGTGTGTTTGCGCAGGATTTCTATTATCGGTAAATTTTTTTATATGGTTGGCAATTTTTAATATTATTTTTTATATCTTTTTATTATGAATGTCGACTTTACAGTGGCATTCCAAAATGTAAATTATTTGTTTATACATAATAGATATATTTTTCTATCCCCATACCTTATTATTATTTTTCTTTTTATTAAACAATAATTTTATTATTGGCTCTATTGATCCAGGCCGTGTTTGGCTGATTTCGTTTTAGTGAAGGTTCTTACTATTCATAATGTCATAGTTTAGACCCCCTCGAACGTTAATCATCATCATTTTTTGACTTGCTGGCAGTGCGCTGATTAAAGTGATTCTACCATTTTACAGCCTGTTTTAATATTTTGGTTCGTTGTTTTTTATTTTATTTGCGCTCCATTGCTATCGTCATGTGTGTTTTGGAGCGCATACTAATTTAATATTCAGGCTCGGCGGATCTGTTGCTGATTTGATGGTTGTAGGTCATGTGATATGAGTCATCCGTGCAGTGCATCTTGGTCTGGCTTTTCAGACTTACACGATGGTTACACTCATTCATTTGTATGTTAACAAGCCTATTGAGGCTTGAAACGCACGGCTGGAACGCACGTCGGCGTGATGCGTGATTGCATCCGTCGACATTCATAGGATGGACGTTTTTCTAGCCTTTTGATTGGCCATACGTTAGCTGCATTTTACATTTCCGGCTTTTCCAGTTCCACAGTGAGGCGTGGAACGCACGCCAGTGTCATTTCCCCACTTATCCGGAACCAATCTGATTCGCTTGATTGTTCCATGTGGAGCCACTATTGAGGTATGGGGCTTTTATGTATATATATGGGTCTGTGTGTACAGTAGGTCAGCACCCCAGATGATGATCTATTTGGATCGAAACATGTCGGGAATCTGCTGATCCTACTGCTGATAGTTTCTATGCCTGATTATACTACTGAAATGTGAGTGTAATTTTTATATACTTTTGCTGTTTAAGTAAACTTTTTATACAGAATTACACTATGTGCATCTTTGCTTTTTTATTCCTTTTCCTCGAGCTGAGATTTTGAACCTCACATTGGGTCCAAATCATTATACATCCAAAAGCTGATATTGGGAATATCCTTTTCTTGGCACTTCTACTTTATGGCATTGGATTTCTCTCTACTGTATACCATTTAAAGACGCCTCTGGAAGTTGGATAACATCAATTTTGAGCTTATATGATCCATTAGGTGTAAACCTGTTTGGGTCCATTTAATCCGGTAAGCCTCCAATCATTCCTGGTGGTGGACGCACTTCGGATTGTCACTATATGTGCATGATGACAAATCACTTCACTGCTGATTGATTCACCAACTATTTGGGACTTTTTTTATTAGAGACTGCACTCATAAGTTCTTGCTCTTTTTTATTTGAACTCACGAATATATTTCATTATATCATCACTTCGTTCATTCCTCACAGGGTTTATTTCTACATTCCCTTTTGCACGTATATTTAGCGCTACACTTTGTTGTTTTTTCAGAAGTTCAAAAACGCCTGAAGCTCAAACAAGTTCTGGGACTTTTTTTTAGGCAGATTTGGGCATTTTACTGCTTTTAACATTAGACCTGTCCAAAACGCGTTAAAAAACGCAGCAAAAATCGCGGCAAAACGCGGAAAAAAACGCCGCACAAATGCAGAAAATGCTACGCTCAGGTGTGAATGCAGCCTGGATGCCATTAAAGTTCATGTGCGTGTAAAGGCAGGCGTCCCAATACTTATGGCAATATAGTGTATCTATAGTGGCACATCTCTTGCAGTTAATGTGATTTCACCTAATTATATAAACATAGATGCCCAACGTTCACTGGGGGAATCACCCCGAGATGTTTTAATAAATTATAAAACACGAGGAGCCATTGTCGTTAGAATGGTAAAAAAAAAAAAATGCATGTAACTTGTAACTCCTCTGCCTTTCTCTGAGGACCAGACATGGAAATTTAAAGGATGTGACATGGATCAGATGGAAAAACTTTTGGAAGGAATAGAAGGAGCAGCCTGAAATGAAAACCATGTTCTGCGCAGACCCCGTGCACCTCAGTCTGAGAATAAATACAATTTCATTAGACTCTGGCTGTGATTGAGCGTCCTCCATCTGTTTCATATTCCACTCCCACAGAGGGGAACAAAAAAAGTGAAAATATCGTTTGGAAGCTAAAGGGATGAATTTAAGCCTTGGCATTGGATTAGCATTTGGATTTAGGGGGCCACTCCATTCAACCTCCATTATGTACATATACAGGGATCCATTGTAAAAAAAAAAAAACTAAAATGACACAGCTAATTGTCCCGTGAAACTTCATGTACATTCATTAACCAATTTCAGCCCCGGCCAATTCTGACATCCCTCTCCCACATGTAAAAATCAAAAATTAATCAAAAATTTTTAGGCAGAGGTCCTAGAGAATAAAAAGGTGGGTTTTGCATTTTTATTAACCACTTTAGCTCCAGGATTTCAAAAATCTTCAGTGTATTTTCTAGGGCAGTGGAAATTAAAGATTAATTCCACGATTAATCGTAAATTTTTGGGATCGGTACTAGTGGTGCAACGGATCATAAATGATCCGTGATCCAAATGGGTCACCATATGCGGATTGGCACACCACGTGATCCGCAGAGCTCTGTGGCTGCCTCGGCCATAGGAAAGGCCGCGGCTTCGGCCTAGCTCGCAGAGCGGTGGCCACCTTGGTCCACCCGGCGGCGGCCTAGGTGAGCCTGACATCATCATCCGGCCTCAGCTGCTTGTGTTCGGCCTGCTTCTCTGGTAAGACTAAGCAAGCACTAATCTTCCTATACAGTGGGGAGATGTCTGTGGATATTACAGGGGCGAGATGTCTGTGGATATTACAGTGGGGAGATGTCTGTGGATATTACAGTGGGGGAGATGTCTGTGGATATTACAGTGGGGGAGATGTCTGTGGATATTACAGTGGGGAGATGTCTGTGGATATTACAGGGGGGAGATGTCTGTGGATATTACAGTGGGGGGGGGAGATGTCTGTGGATATTACAGTGGGGGAGATGTCTGTGGATATTACAGTGGGGGAGATGTCTGTGGATATTACAGTGGGGAAGATGTCTGTGGATATTACAGTGGGGAAGATGTCTGTGGATATGGACTATTCAGGGATGGAGATGCGTTTTCAGGAGTGGAATAGAGTGCCTCCACAGATCTACCACCAACAGTTAATCTATGCATTGTCATTCTTTGACTAGCTGACCGAATTTGATGTGGTCCGCACTTAGTTTGGTGGTATTTCGGTTTGGTAGGCATGTTTTGGTTCCACTCCTGTTTTTCTTTTGGTTTTTCCAGTGCTCTTTTTTGCCAGACAAACTATGGGTAGGGGCGGGTTTAGGTTACTACCTGCCCCCTGCCTATTGATTAGCACACCTGTGCTCCTTATTAGGAGGCTTTAAAATCACAGCTAGGACTGCAGTACACAGAGTGCCTTGACGTTGGCATTGCAGCTTAAAACAGGTATTTGCAAATGCATGTAACTAAACCTCTGTTTTTAATTGCATACAGTTAGACAGATCAATTTGGTTTAGTGCTTTTTTGGTTGGCAACCTTGAGCCTGGCTACTATGGAAACATTTTTTATATTCCATATATATATATTTAATCGCATACTGCTTAAAGCGCATCTCATTCAAAGTCCCAACTTCCCCCCTTTTTTACACATTTACAGGGATGGAGGCCTATGGTTAGTGTCTATCATATGCCTCATTCAAAGTCCCAAACCCCCACTTTTTAAACAGCTAATTAACAGCTAGGCACCTAAACAAGCCTTGATTAGTCAGGGCGTGCCCACCCTAGACAGTCCGGCAACAGTTGTCCGGAATTTAAGAACACCCAGGGTTGTCCAAATCTCATTAAAGTGGAGGTTCACCCGAAAAGTAAATTTTTAACCTTAGATTGATGCTCATTTTGTCTAGGGGAATCGGGTAGTTTTTTTAAAATTGAAGCCGTACCCGCCGCTTCCGGGTATGGGCTGCGGGACTGGGCGTTCCTACTTGATTGACAGGCTTCCGACGGTCGCATCTATCGCGTCACGATTTTCCGAAAGTAGCCGAACGTGGGTGCGCAGGCGCCGTATAGAGCCGCTTCTTTCGGCTACTCGTGACGCAATGTGTGCGACCGTCGGAATCCTGTCAATCAAATAGGAATGCCCAGTCCCGAAGACCATACCCGGAAGCGGCGGAGAAGATCGCTCTCTAAAACGGTAAGTACGGCTTTGATTTTAAAAAAACTACCCGATTCCCTTTCACAAAATGAGCATCAATCTAAGGTTAAAATTATTTTTTTCGGGTGAACACCTGCTTTAACCAGCTTTCTTTTCACATCCATCTTCTTACTGAGTTTCAAGTTGGCAGAGACCTTCATGGCTTCCTTTACTGTTAAATGTGGTAATAACATGTCATCTTGCATTATTTAAAGGAGTTCTCTAAGCTAAAACTTTTAACCCCCGCTGTGCCCGGGCTGTAAAACTATACAAAATAAACTTTCACTTACCTGCCTACGATCCCCCGTTGTTCCGTTATCGCCGCCCGTGCTCCGGTTCCTGTCAGCTTCCTCTTCCTGCGGGTCGGTGACTCACCGTGCGCTCAGCCTATCAGCGGCCGCAGCAATGTCCCGACGCGGCCGCTGATAGGCTGAGCGCACGGTGAGTCACCGACCCGCAGGAAGAGGAAGCTGACAGGAACCGGAGCACGGGCGGCGATAACGGAACAACGGGGGATCGTAGGCAGGTAAGTGAAAGTTTATTTTGTATAGTTTTACAGCCCGGGCACAGCGGGGGTTAAAAGTTTTAGCTTAGAGAACTCCTTTAACAGGACATGACCAGTGTAGATAAGATGCCCCACCTTGTTTTGTGTCTGCCCGACCATCAGTACTCACCATCCCCCTTGCTATTAACTAAATTAAAGAGACCACACATGAATTGGAGTACAAATGGCCATAGCAGCCTTTTTATTAACAAAAACAAATTATCAGCCTGTTGGTCTTATGACGGCACCCAGAATTCCAACTTGTTCCACTTGTAACACTGCGGGACCTTTTACCATACCAGGCCTCCAGCCGCGACACACCAGCTCGGGGACAACCCACACCCGCAGTGCAACCATTACCGTATTTCAGCTAACCTTAGTAACTGGAATACACCAGAGGGGCACATACCACCGATGTGCCCCCACACTTCCATCTCTTCCATCTCAACTGTATTTTCTTCCACCGTCAAAAGATCAACCACCGCCACACGATCAGCTGCCATGACGTCCTTCGCTCATATTTCACCTGCAAAGAAATAAAGCAAACCAACCAAACAAAACACAACACAGGGGGGGTGGGTGGGAAACTGCCTGCTTGTCACCTGTCCCTTCTCTGCTTTCCAGGAGACCCCAGCTATCCCTTAACTAACTACCACAAACCCCTCCTCATTCTGTTTCTCCAACCAATCCCCCTCTCCCCCATTCTCCACCTACAATCCTTAACCCCATAGTTGCTTCCCCTTCTCACACTGTCATGCCGGCCCTTTATTTTATTTTTTCTCGCTCCGGGCCTTACTTATTCCTGAATGCTTGTAGCTCCCTCAAATTCCAGGGCCCATAGTCAGTAGGCAAAATGCTACTCTCCAAAATCCCCTGTCCTGGCTGGTCAGAGAATGTAGACATTTTATAGGAGATGGTCAGAGACTGCAGATTAAATACAAGAGATGACCCCCAAAATGTAACACCAGTCACTGCTAGGGCAGAAGAAATTGCAAATGTAGTGCCCCCTTTACTTTCAGTAAGGGCACTACGCTAAAGTTAGTGGGAGAATGAGAGAGGTAAGTTGCTCTCATTCTTGATTATGTTAAATTTGGCTGTCGCCAAATCTGGATTGTTCTGTGGGTCAGACTGCGTTCTAGGGATGTGGTACCATCCCTGGATGGTAGGTGGCACCAGAGAGGTCCAGGCGGAGCCGCTTCTTCTCAGCAGCCAATTAGAGGAGTTTTCCCTCGTGGGGCATGCTGGGGAGGAGTATTTCTGTGGCGGAGGCCGTTGTTCTTGGTTCTTCGCGGGTTTCTGGTTCCAGGTGCGGCACCCACCTTTAGGGTGTGCGCACATGGCGGGCCCCACCACTATGGCCTACCTGGCCTGGGGTCGCGCGCCACGCGGAGTTCCTGGCTCTGGGCCCTTTTGGCCTAGAGCAACTGATGCCACAAAGGGGCCCCAGTGACTGACTGGGTCCCCCTTCTACTGAGGGGATCCCAGGCTGTATGCCATTCGGTGGGGGATCGGCTTGAGGAAACCCGGAGGCAGGTTGTACAAAAGGGCTTGAACGAACCATCGGGGATCTGGTGACTGGGTATGAGAATGAGAGAGGTAAGTTGCTCTCATTCTTGATTATGTTAAATTTGGCTGTCGCCAAATCTGGATTGTTCTGTGGGTCAGACTGCGTTCTAGGGATGTGGTACCATCCCTGGATGGTAGGTGGCACCAGAGAGGTCCAGGCGGAGCCGCTTCTTCTCAGCAGCCAATTAGAGGAGTTTTCCCTCGTGGGGCATGCTGGGGAGGAGTATTTCTGTGGCGGAGGCCGTTGTTCTTGGTTCTTCGCGGGTTTCTGGTTCCAGGTGCGGCACCCACCTTTAGGGTGTGCGCACATGGCGGGCCCCACCACTATGGCCTACCTGGCCTGGGGTCGCGCGCCACGCGGAGTTCCTGGCTCTGGGCCCTTTTGGCCTAGAGCAACTGATGCCACAAAGGGGCCCCAGTGACTGACTGGGTCCCCCTTCTACTGAGGGGATCCCAGGCTGTATGCCATTCGGTGGGGGATCGGCTTGAGGAAACCCGGAGGCAGGTTGTACAAAAGGGCTTGAACGAACCATCGGGGATCTGGTGACTGGAAGATTGACAGGTACACTTGCACTGTCAACTGGTTACCTTAAATTAACTTACTGGGAGGAATCGCTCTGCTGTTCACATTGTCAGCATTGAGCCTGTGGCAGAGGCCTCATCTGG
Organism: Rana temporaria; assembly: GCF_905171775.1. Lineage (NCBI taxonomy): Eukaryota > Metazoa > Chordata > Amphibia > Anura > Ranidae > Rana > Rana temporaria. The sequence continues at coordinate 210,417,576 of NC_053494.1, forward strand.
CATCTTAATCCAATTCAGCGAGGTGGGGTTCACCGCTCCAGGGAAATCCCAAGTGCAATTGTGGATAAGTCCAGGTGGATGTGGGTGCTGGCAATGCACTAGGCAATGGAAAGTAGCAAAGGACGGATGGACGGCCGCACACCAAAGAACTCTTTATTGAAGGAACATGAGCAAACACCGCAAATACACAGCAGAAATCAAAAACAGCCGACGCGTTTCACACTTAGTTAGTGCTTAATTATGGCCAAGAGTTCTTTGGTGTGCGGCCGTCCATCCGTCCTTTGCTACTTTCCATTAATCCAATTCAGAGCCAAGACTTTGGCAGAGACTTGTCTTTCCCAGCAATCTTAAAGTGACGCTCCGGCTGCCAGGCCTGTGGCAGAGGTCTGTCCGGGGGCACTTCACCCACTCTGGCTGGAGTGGCAACGAACTGTACTACTACTGGAAGCAGGATTGCTTTCTCTTTATCCAAAGAGTATAAATGTATTTATGCAGTATCAGGCTTTTGCCTGATACTGCAATGTTCCTTTACTTCATCAACCTTTTCTGTCTACCTCAAGTTGATGTAGGTCGTGTTGGGCCAAGAAATAAAGCATTCAGAAAACCTTATCTACGAACTGGACATTCGCTTATTGCTCTACTCACTACCTTCACCCCTAGACAACATATAGAGGTAACTTAATACGCAGATCCCAAATCAATCAGCGGCTTCTGTGGGGGTAGCGCTACACAAACATACAGGGATGGACTGGCCATTGGGACTACAGGGAGTTTCCCGGTGGGCCGATGGCTCAGTGGGCCGGCTTCAGTGATACGGACTGCCACCCCCCTCCGCTCCTCTGTCTCTCCCTTTCTGCAGCGCTCACCACCTCTCCCTCCCCGCAGCGCTCACCTGGGGGAACGGAGAAGCAGAGGGAGGACCAGAGGAGCAGGGGAACGACAGAGGAGCATGGGGGAGGGGACAAACAGCTGACTCAACAGCTATGGCCTGGGACTTTCTCACTTCTACCTAATCTTGTCTCATAAGTGGGGGCACCAAACTGATTCTTCTTTGCCCCGGGTGAAATAATGTCTAGCTTCCCCACTGGAACTGCCTATAAGAGTACCAGTACCAGCCGTTCTACTCTAATAAAGTAGAACGGCTAGTGGTTAGTTAGTGAAGGGGGAGAGGGGGTTTGGGTGGCCAGGGGGGGGGGGAATGCAGGAGTTGTCCGGCCGCCATTGGAGAGACCTGTCAAAGTGGGGCAGTCTGGATGAAGTCCAGGGCCAAATTTTTGCCCCAGTCCAGCCCTGCAAACATATAACAAAAGTCATTTAGAGACTGCAGAATAATACAGGAGATGCCCCCACCTGCCCCTATGCGGTCTTCAGACCACAGGTTGGTACTCAGAGCTAACAACAAAACCTGGGGAATGCCCAGGGAAAAACCAAGCCTACTGACTCAGGGCTATAGAGTCACTAGCTGTGGTTAACTCCAGAGGCAAGCCAATCATGAAAGGTTTAGGAAGGTCCTGAAGGACTACTAAAATGAAAATTGTATAACCACCACGTACAGGTAGATTATTTCCACTTTAATTCAGCCACCAAGCTTCTCCCAAGTCAAGCTATTTTCTTTCTCTTTCGGTTTATTTTCTCATATCCTCCACACCTCCTATATAACCTACTAGCGAAAACTGTGAACATCAATATTTCAGCAACTGCAACTTGGCTGTCAAGTTGGCAATCATAAGGTAGGAAGGTTAATCCTCCATCACAAGGGAACCTTAAAACTTTCTGCTTATCGTCAGTACTTCTTGTCTTGTCTGCCTTTACTTTCCAGCTTGCTTTGCTTAACCCCTCGGGCACTGTAATCCACCGAAGAACCTGCTCCTGACGTCAGTGGTCAAGTTTTCTTGGGAGGAAGCCCAGAGCTTTGCTCATAGGGGGCTTTGTTGAATTGCATTACTAATTAAAGGGGTCAGGAATACTTTTGCAACCCAGAGATTTGCACAATTTGCATTCTCTTACAAGGGAAAGGGGTGAGAAAAAATCGGCCAAGGCCGTGTACTTTCTTTCCGCTAGGGACTCGACCACATAACGCGTTACGAGATCGTGAGGAACTGTTGCCATGTTTTATGTTGTTAACCTCTCACATGTAAGTGAAGACAAGCCTTCATCTGAATATGATAGAAGGAATAAATGAATTAGACTTGATTGCAGAAATAGACGCTTTGCTTGCCCAGTGGGTGGAGGGAGGTTGTAGATGGGAGACTTGGCCAAGGTAGAAGAGCAACCATTGCTGAAGCCTAGTAAAGCTGTCTCAGCCTTAAGTCCACCTAAGAAGGACAGCCAACCACAGCTGGAGCCAGAACTTTAGCTTAGTCACTACAGCTGTGACAACAAGTCTTCGTGATCCGGCTCAGCACTGATGTAAGTGCTAAGACATCTGTTGCCTCTCCGTATCGGTATTCTGCGCGTTTTGCTTTGTGATAGGCTCTGGAAGAGGCTATGTTGCTCCCCTATGACCTTCTTCTTCTTCTGTCCTAACTAAAGAACAACAGAAAAAAAAAACGAAAAAAAAAAACAACAACATGAAGTCAAAGTTGGAATCGATGATGTGGGCCTTGGCGTGGCCTCCGCAAAAAAAGATGACATCTATTTCTAAGAAAAGAACATTTGTCCTTTCATCCCCTATATCTCATTGATTGGAACAGTTCCTGAGTTCCATCTTTGGGATTCACCAGAAAATGTGGTTTTAAATGACGCACAGAGATTACGAATGGCCAGTTTAGTTTCTTTAATGATGTGGTTTCATAGCCCTCGTGCGAGCCCGGTGTCAAAAGAGCAGCAAAAACTCTAATCAAGAGACTGTGAAAGTATTGGGATGTTCCTTTAAGGCAGTGTTTCTCAACTCCAGTCCTTAAGGCGCCCCAACAGGTCATGTTTTCAGGTTTTCCTTTATTTTGCACAGGTGATTTGATCAGTTTCACTGCCTTAGTAATTACCACAGCTGTTCCATCTGAGGGAAATCCTGAAAACGTGACCTGTTGGGGCGCCTTGAGGACTGGAGTTGAGAAACACTGCTTTAAGGCACGGGTCCGGTCACTTAAATTTGCTTTTAGCCAAGGTCCAAATCTCAAGTTTGTGCTTTGATTCAGAAATATTGTAGAAATATTGTAGTCATTGTATTTCTATCGAAAAATGTGTACAATTTCCATAGAATTTCAACAGTATTTATTTCCCATCAGTGTGCCCCTTTACACGAGGTTCCCCATCAGAGTTCCCTTTTACATCATGTGTTCCCATCAGAGTAATCCTTTATATTAGGTGTCCCCATCAGAGTGCCCCTTTACATCAGGTGTGCCCATCAGAGTGCCCCCATAGAGCAGGTGTCCCCATCAAAGTGCCCCTTTACATCAGGTCTCCCTATCAGAGTGGCCCCGTAGAGCAGGTGTCCCCATCAGAATGCCCCCATAGAGAAAGTGCCCTCATCAGAGTGCCACTATAGAGCAGGTGTCCCCGTCAGAGTGTCCCTATAGAGCAGGTGCCTCTTCAGTGTGTTCCTTTAGAGCAGGTGTCCCCATCACAGTGTCCCCATCAGAGAGCAGGTGTCCCCATCAGAGTGCCCCCATAGGGCAGCTGTCCCCATCAGTGTCCCACTTTACATGATGTTCCCACATCAGAATTCCCTTTTACATCATGTGTTCCCATCAGAGTAATCCTTTAAATTAGGTGTCCCCATCAAAGTGCCCCTTTACATCAGATGTCCCTATCAGAGTGGTCCCGTAGAGCAGGTGCCACCATCAGAATGCCCACATAGAGAAAGTGACCTCATCAGAGTGTCCCTATAGAGCAGGTGCCCCCGTCAGGGTGTTCCTATAGAGCAGGTGTCCCCATCACAGTTCCCCATTGTAGTGATCTCATAAAGTGTCCAATAAAGGTAGTGATATAGATGTATATTGTATAGTCCTCCGGTTAGATAATTGATATCTTAGATGTTAGTATGATGACTATAAATTACGTTGTTTTGCAGTAACACACAGGCTCTCCAGAGAATGCAAATTTAATTAACTTCCAATAACATACAAAGTCCAAAGTCCACAGACGATACAAATCCAACAGAGTAATTCAGAATTCCATCTTTTTCTAGACCTGTGCTATATTCATATTAGAGTTACAAAACTGAATGCCAGCTTGACTGCCTCAAAAGCTGGTCTCACACTGGAGGGAGTGGTTCTTCCAGGTCAACCAACTGTTTGCTTGGATGAAAACTTTGCCAAGTCTAATTACCATCAATAAATACTTCCTTATGTATGTAAGGAAGTTATCCTTTGAGGTTAACAGGCCATCTCACACACACCTAGGTAAATGAACACATCTAAGGGTCGTCAGCTGTCCCTTTGATCTGTGATTGGCCACTAACTCTTTTGGTCGGTAAACACATTTTGATGTGTAATATGTAATTACAGGTTTGAAATCTGGCCTGGTCAATTTTGGACCTACAATATAATAATACAATATACACATATACAGCCCTCAAAATTTCCACTCGCCCACTAGCATTTGGCGAGTGGATTTAAGCTGGGGGCGAGTGATGACAGGGCTACATGACCAATCTCCCTCCAATCTGTGCCTACACTTAGAGTCCCGATGAGATTGGCGGCCGAAGAGGAAAGGTGCATGCTCGGGAAAAGTAGTCTGGTGAGCCGCGCACAGGCAGAGCAGTACACAGGTGCTCTCCTTACAATTCTCATTAAGCCATGGGACCTAACAGTATGACCTCTCTGAGCCTGCCCCCCTCCCCCGACCAATGTAGCTGGAGAGCAGAAAGTAATGAGTGAGGTGGAGGATTGCCAAAATTACCACTCCGGTGCAGCGCTCACTGAAAGTTAATTGCCCTGACATGAGAGCGGCAGCCTTCTAGTTTGTGCAGTTTTCTTCTCCTTGTGCTCTATGTAAGTTTAGCCTGAGCACTGTGAGCAGACTGGTCTCAATGTGTGCTGTGCGCTGTCAGTGTGCGCTGTGCTATGGTGTCAATGGCTGTGCAGTTGTGTGGATCTCAGTGCTGGATTGTACTCCCTCCCACTGTGCTGCAGCTCCTCTCCTCTCTGCCAGCCTGAATAAAAGGGGGAAGTGGGGACATGCAAGCGTGGAGCCGCACACACAGGCTCCTGATGATGAGATGAATGGGAGAGAGAGAGAGGATGGATGGGAGTTGCAGAGGAGACAGCAAGAGAATGGGGAAGAGACCCAGTTCTAGTGCCATGTCCCTCTGGTCTGCCCCCAGTGCCCTGTCCCTCTGGTCTGCCCCCAGTGCCCTGTCCCCCTGGTCTGCCCCCAGTGCCCTGTCCCCCTGGTCTGCCCCCAGTGCCCTGTCCCTCTGGTCTGCCCCCAGTGCCCTGTCCCATTTTGTTAAAGTTGTTGTTGGTAATATTTAATTTTGTAACTTGATTCTGCATAAAACATTGTCATTCCATGAGATAATCTACGAGGGCGTGTTTACAGGTGCAATTAGGCGCAGGGCAGTGTATGAATTAGGTGGGGCAACTGGTGGCGAGTAACTCTTGAGGCCTGGCTAGTAGCTCAGGACTTGAAATTTTGAGCCCTGCACATATATATTAATATTACAACACCCATAGGAGAGCAGGTGTCCCCATCACAGTGTCCCCATCAGAGAGCAGGTGTCCCCATCAGAGTGTCCCCATAGGCCAGATGTCCCCATCAGAGTGTCCCCATAGAGCAGGTGTCCCCATTGGAGTGTTCCCATAGAGCAGGTGTCCCCATCAGAGACCAGGTGTTCCCATCAGAGTGTCTCATCATAGAACAGGTGTCCCCATCAGAGTGTCTCATCATAGAACAGGTGTCCCCATCAGAGTGCCCCCAAAGAGCAGGTGTCCCCATCAGAGTACTCCCATCATAGAGCAGATGTCCCCTCAGAGTGCTTCGATAGACGAGGTGTCTCCATCAGAGTGTCCCCCTCATAGAGCGGATGTCCCCATCAGTTTTCCCCCATAGAGCAGGTGTCCCCATCATAGAGCAGGTGTCTCTATCAGAATGCTCCCATAGAGCAGGTGTCCCAATCAGAGTGTCTCCATCATAGAGCAGATGTCCCCATCAGAAAGTCGCCATAGAGCAGGTGTCCCCATCAAAGTGTCCCCATAGAGCAGGTGCCCCCATCATAGAGCATGCGTCCCATCAGAGTGTCCCTATAGAGCAGGTGTCCCATCAGAGTGTCCCCATCATAGAGCAGGTGTCCCCATCAGAGTGACACAATTTGATTTGGGTACATTGTTGCATGAACGTGCAATTACCAGTTAAAGTAGTGCACTGCTAAATAGAAAAAAAAATGGCCTGGTCATGAAGGCGGTAAAAAGTGGTTAATTATTCTTATTAAGAAGGTAAACTCATTATTGAACTTTATTGTTTTTTCTTCTTATTTATGTCATCTAATCGCTTGAATGACGCTATTCTTGGATCTACCGCTGAAGGAGAACCATACTTCCAGAGCTGCAAACTGCCGACCTCGGATCAAAAAATTCTGGAGAACAGCATAACAAATATTTTATTATTTTTTATTATGAAGGTAAACTCTTTATTGAACTTTGTTGTTTCTTCTTCTTCTTATTGATGTAATATATCGCTTGCATTGTCGCAAGTCTTGGATCGACCTCCAAAGGAGAACCGTAACTTCCAGAGCTGCAAACTGCTGACCTCGGATCAAGAAATTCTGAAGAACATCCTAAGAATGACTTTCTGAATTCTTCCTATTACGAAGGTAAACTCTTTGTTGAACTTTGTTGTTTTTCCTTCCTATTTATGTAATCCATCGCTTGCACGCCGCTTTTCTTGGATCTGCCACCACCCAAGAATTTCACCGGTTAACAATGGAATTTTTTCCTCTTCTCCCCTTTTCTCTCTGCTCTCAGTCGAGGACCACCCACTGGAAATATGTGTGGGGGTTTTTTTTTTTTCTTCTTCTTCTTCTAAATATGGCCCCCGGATGAAGCTCCGGCACTTGCTGATGAGTCTCGGAGGAGCACAGATGTTTTCAAACAGGAAGGAAAAAATTTCCTCTATTTCAGAAGTTACAAACGATCCAACACGTGGAACAGATCTCGCTCCAACCAGCGCCGTCTCCAACAAGTGATAAAGACATCAGGATAGGTGTGCACGTCCCAACGTTACAAAATATATACAAAAGCACGACGTCGGCTTCTAAGGGCAACAACATGTTTTTCTGTTTGTTTTTTAAGAATTGGCCAGCGCTGAATTCTGAATGTCAGGCAATCAGAGACATACAAATCTGGAAAAAATGTGTAGGCAGGTGCAGTCTGCTTTCTCCACTGCAGGTGGCGCTGAACTGGAGCAACTGTGCAGGAAAGAGGAACATTTCTGTATGGTTTCCTGGGTCACTGACTGGATGCTGCTGTGTGTGACATGTGTGGTGGCCATCTTGGGTCAGGCAGAGTCTATTTAAGTGCCTGGCTCCCAGACTTGGCATGGGTAGTGTAGGGACAGGTCACCTGTCTGAGAGTGACAGTAATTAGCAGCAGGAAGAGGTTCCAGATGAGTAGAGAAAGGAAACGGACATGCCATCCTTCCTGGAAACCTCCCCATTTGGTTACAGACCAGCAGTGGCGGCTGGTGCTCAAAATTTTTGGGGGGGCGCAAAGAAAAAAAAATTGCAGTCTCACTGTGCCCAAACGCAGCCACTGTTACATGCCATCAAACGCAGCCACTGTTACATGCCATCAAACGCAGCCACTGTGCCATCAATTTGCACCACTGTGCCATGCCATCAAATGCAGCCACTGTGCCATCAATTCGCACCACTGTGCCATGTCATTAAACGCAGTCACTGTGCCATCAATTTGCACCACTGTGCCATGTCATTAAACGCAGTCACTGTGCCATCCATTGTCACCACTGTGCCATGTCATTAAACGCAGCCACTGTGCCATATATTGTCACCACTGTGCCATGCCATTAAACGCAGCCACTGTGCCATCCATTGTCACAACTGTGCCATACATTGTCACCACTGTGCCATCCATTGTCACCACTGTGCCATGCCATTAAACGCAGCCACTGTGCCCTTTAATGGTCGCCGCTGTGCCAATTGTCCCCACTGTGCCCTGTAAATTGCTTTCTTTCCCTCCCCCACCCGGCACTTACCTTTACTGGTTTTAGGCATCCACGTCCCACGATGTCTTCTCCCGCCCTCGATGACTGACAGGCGTCTCAGCCAATCAGGTTACCGGTAGCCAGAACCGGCCAACCTGATTGGCTGAGACGCCTGTCATCTTATTCAAGGGGCGTACAGTCTGTGCGCTCCGAAAATAAGCTTCCGGGACCCGAGGGCTGTATTGGGAAAGCCTATCAGAGCTGTTGGCTCTGATAGGCACTTCCGTACAGCCAACCAGCTGGCGTTATTCAGATGGCCGGACATTGAGCGCCGACCATCTGAATAACAGCGGCAGCGGCGAAAATAACATAGATTCGTGCAATGCATGAATCTATGTTATTTCACTCAGTGGCGGTGAGAGCCAGAGGGGGCGGCGCTCCAGCACCCTCTATGGACGAACCGCCACTGCAGACCAGCCAAGGCCGCATTCCCAGTATTCAAGACAGATTCTGTCAAAACACCTGAGACTTTCTCTGCTACACATTGCTGTTACTTGCCATGAGCGTTACTGAGTGAATTGCTGGATTCTGCGTGAATATAAGTTCTGTTCTCTGCAACTGGGCTCTGTGGGCCAGATTCACGTAGAATCGCGGCGGCGTAACGTATCGCATTTACGTTACACCGCCGCAAGTTTTATGGGCAAGTGCTTGGTTCACAAAGCACTTACCTGTAAACTTGCGGTGGCGTAGCGTAAATCCGTCCGGCGCAAGCCCGCCTAATTCAAATGGGGTGTGTATCATTTAAATTAGGCGCGTTCCCGCGCTGAACGTACTGCGCATGCTCCCGCCCTGCTTTGCGCGAAATGACGTTGCACCGACGTCATTTTTTGAACGTCGACGTGAGTTACGTCCTTTCCTATTCACGGACGACTTACGCAAAAAAAAAAAAATTTGAAATTCGACGCGGGGACGACGGCCATACTTTAACATGGCAAGTCTAAAGATAGGCCACAAAATACCAGCTTTAACTATACGCCAGGAAAAGCCGACTAGCGACAACGTAAGAGAATGCGACGGCCGCGCGTACCTTCGTGAATCGCCGTAAACAGCTAATTAGCATACCCGACGCGGAAAACGACGCAAACTCCACCCAGCGGGCGCCAAAGTATTACACCTACGATCCGAAGGCGTACGAAGCTGTACGCCTGTCGGATCGAAGCCAGAAGCCGTCGTATCTTGGTTTGAGTATTCAAACTAAAGATACGACGCGGCAAATTTAAAAGTACGCCGGAGTATCAGAAGATACTCCGGCGTACTTCTTCTCTGAATCTGGCCCAGAGTATTTACTGCGGCCACACCACGCTACACCTCCCCACAAACGCATATGGAAGTCACCCCAAATCTTAAGGTTCATTCAGCCCTGATATAAAGAACTGCTTAGGTGTGTAACCATACTTTTTAATACCTAAGGTAAGAAATGCAGCATCACGTACCTTGGTTGGAGGACAAGTTGACGAGAGGGCTTCCTTTGCGGCTCTAGTCTGAGCACCCCTAAAAGTTATATTACAAGGCTCTAAAAGCATGGGTGCTGGTAGCTTGGTAGCAAGTGATTGCCATGGACAGGGATGTAGTCAAAGCGAACCAGGGTCATACATGGTGAGGCAGCAGCGTGGATAGGAAGCAGGTAGGACAAAGTCCAGTAGCCGGCCGAGGTCAGTACCAGGAAAGCAGGCTGAGCAAGGTCCAGTAGCAGGCCGAGGTCAGTACCAGGGAAACAGGCTGCGCAAGGTCCAGGGGCAGGCCAATGTCAGTACCAGGGAAACAGGCTGAGCTAGGTCCAAGAACAGGCCGAGCTCAGTACCAGTGAAGCAGACTGAGCAAGGTCCAGTAGCAGGCTGAGGTCTGCACCAGTAAAGCAGACTGAGCAAGATCCAGGAGCAAGTCGAGATCCGTACAGCAGCAGCGTGGATAGGAAGCAGGTAGGACAAAGTCCAGTAGCCAGCCGAGATCCGTACCAGGAAAACAGGCTGAGCAAAGTCCAGGAGCAGGCCGAGGTCAGTACCAGGGAAACAGGCTGAGCAAGGTCCAGGAGCAGGCCGAGGTCAGTACCAGGGAAGCAGACTGAGAAATGTCCAGAAGCAGGCTGAGGTCAGTACCAGGGAAGCAGGCTGAGCAAGGTCCAGGAGCAGGCCGAGGTCAGTACCAGGGAAGCAGGCTGAGCAAGGTCCAGTAGCAGGCCTAGGACAGTACCAGGAAAGCAGACTGAGCAAGGTCCAGAAGCAGGCCGAGGTCAGCACCAGGGAAGCAGGCTGAGCAAGATCCAGTAGCAGGCTGAGGTCAGCACCAGGGAAGCTGACTGAGCAAGGTCCAGGAGCAAGTCGAGATTCTGTACCAGGAAAACAGGCTGAGCAAGGTCCAGGAGCAGGCCGAGGTCAGTACCAGGGAAGCAGGCTGAGCAAGGTCCATTGAGCAAGGTCGTATCTTAGTTGCATATTTACGCTGGCCGCTAGGTGGCGCTTCCGTCGATTTCCGCGAAGAATATGCAAAATTAGGTAGATACGCTGAATTAAGAAACGTACGTCCGCCCAGCGCATTTTTTTACGTCGTTTACGTTAGGCTTTTTCCGGCGTATAGTTACCCCTGCTATATGAGGCGTATCCTATGTTAAGTATGGACGTCGTTCCCGCGTCGAATTTTGAACATTTTACGTTGTTTGCGTAAGTCGTTCGCGAATAGGGCTGTACGTAAGTTACGTTCACGTCTAAAGCATTGACGATTTGCGGCGTAATTTCGAGCATGCGCACTGGGATTCTTTCACGAACGGCGCGTGCGCCGTTCGTAAAAAACGTCAAATACGTGGGGTCACAATTAATTTGAATAAAACACGCCCACATCATTCACATTTGAATTAGGCGGGCTTACGCCGACACACATACGTTACGCCGCCGTTACTAAGGGCGCAAGTTCTTTATGAATACGGAACTTGCGCCCTAAGTTACGGCGGCGGAACGTATCTGAGATACGTTACGCCCGCAGAAAATTACGCCGGGCTATCTGAATCTAGCCCTATGTCTCTATACCCTGTAAACTGTAAAAAAATAAATTCCTTTACCACTGCTTTAACTTTATTCTTTGCATTCATATGAAGACTGTTACAGTAAAACCTTGGTTTGAGAGTAACTTGGTTTGAGAGCAACTTGGTTTTGCAAGACAAGCTAAATTTTTTAATACATTTTGACTTGATATGCGATGTCCTGATATAAGAGTAGCGTCATGTCACAACGGAGTATAAAAGAGAAGAGAGGCGCCTCTAAGTGTAGCAATATGGTTACATTTAATGAAGGTACAACATTTAGCAACTCACATCTTTTATACTCTGGAGCTCCTGCTGGATTTTCCTTCTAATCCCCTTGTGGAGGCTTCCATTTGTAGATGGACATTTTATGGTCACACAACCAAATCACATTACTATAATCTTTTTATATGGACTATAAACGGAAGGATTTATAAATAAATGGTTGTGGAACAAATCATTTGGGTTTCCATTACAGAGGAACCTCGGATTACGAGCATAATGCGCTCCAGGAGAATGCTCATAATCCAAAGCATTCGCATATCAAAGCGAGTTTTCCCATAGAAGTCAATGGAAATGAAAATAATTTGTTCCGCATTGACTTTTATGGCGTGCAATACCGTATGTGGCTAGAGGTAGGGGGGGTGCCGGGGGACCTCGGAAATACTCTGGTACAGCTCGGCTGACCTCAGAAAGGCTCGGGAGCGGAGTACAGTAAAACCTTGGTTTGCAAGCATAATTAGTTCCAGAAACATGCTTGTAATCCAAAACACTTGTATATCAAAGCATTTTTTTTTTTACAGGGTATAAAAGAGAAGAGAGGCGCCTCTAATGCCCTGTACACACGATCGGTCCATCCGATGAAAACGGACTGATGGATTTTTTCATCAGTTATCCGATGAAGCTGACTGATGATGATCAGTCGTGCCTACACACCATCGGTTAAAAAAAATGAACGTGTCAGAGCGCGGTGACGTAAACCACGTACGACGGCTGCATTCACACCTAGGCGTAGGCGATTTGCAGCGTTTTTTACCGTGATGTGCTGCGACAAATTTCGGCGTTTTTTACCACGATTTGCCACGACAAAACGCAGCGTTTTTTACCGCGATTATCGCTGGAGGGGTGATTACACATTGTGTAATATGGCCGAACGCCGAAGACGCCTGAAAAAAAGGGTCAGGGACTTGTTTTGAGCTTCAGGCGTTTCGGCGTTCGGCGTGGAGATGTGAACCATCTCCATAGCCGACAATGTTAAATCACCCCTCCAGCTTATTGCAGGCTGCAATAGCGGCGGGCGGCGGGCGTGAAAACGCCTAGGTGTGAATGGAGCCTTAGGCTCCATTCACACCTGAGCGTTTTGTCGCCTGAAGCGCGACGCTCAAATACGCTAGAGGGGAAAAAATACATTATACCCTATGGAGATGGTTCACATCTGCACGCCGATACGCCTGACGCCGAACGACTGTAGCTCAAACAAGTTCCGGACCCTTTTTTGTCGCGCATATCGGGCGGTTTGGGCGTATTTGAGCGTTTCCATATCCCATAGAAAGTAATGAAAACGTTCGATTCAAGCGACTAGCGCGACAACGAGCGTTTGCTACGGGCGTTTTGTCGCTTTAATCAATAGAACATTTCACCCAGGCAGAAGATAAAAAAAATCTACAAACATAGCAACAAGTGATGAAAAGATGATAATTTTTCCTTTTGGCTAAAATAAAAAACGTCGAAGTACAAAAACGTCGGACGACGCTGTATGCAAACGCGCAAATAAGCATGAATACGCGCAACAAAACTCCGGAAAAAAACGCCTGAAAAAACGACCGACGCTCAGGTGTGAATGCAGCCTTAGTCCTTAGGCTGCATTCACACCTGAGCGTAGCGTTTTTGGTCGTTTTTTCAAAGCGTTTTTTCGAGCGTATTAATGCGTATTTGCGTGTTTGCATACAGCGTCGTCCGACGTTTTTGTACTTCAACGTTTTTTATTTTAGCCAATAGGATAAATTATCATCTTTTCATCACTTGTTGCTATGTTTGTAGATTTTTTTTATCTTCTGCCTGTGTTCTATTGATTAAAGCGACAAAACGCCCGTAGAAACGCTTGTTGTCGCGCTAGACGCTTGAATCAAGCGTTTCCATTTGTTTCTATGGGAATACAAACGTTCAAAAACACCCAAATCAGCCCGATACGCGCAACAAAAAAGGGTCCAAAACTTGTTTGAGCTTCAGGCGTTCGGCTTCAGGCGTTTTGGAGTGGAGATGTGAACCATCTTCATAGAGAATAATGGATTTTTTTCCCTCTAGCGTTTTGGAGCGTCGCGCTTCAGGCGACAAAACGCTCAGGTGTGAATGGGGCCTAAAGGGGAAGTTCAAATTCAATGGCGCCACCCTTGGGGCTGCTTTTGCTGATTCCGTGTTAGTAAAAGACGATTCGCGCTTTTCTGTCTGTTACAGCGTGATGAATGTGCTTACTCCATAACGAACGCCAGTTTTACCAGAACGAGCGCTCCCGTCCCCTAATTTAGTCTGAGCATGCGTGGATTTTTAACGGATGGACGTGCCTACAGACGATCGTTTTTTTTCCTATCGGTTAGTTAACCATCAGATAGTTTTAATACAAGTTCCTAGTTTTTTAACCGATGTATAAAAAAAACATGGGGCCCACACACGATCGGTTAGTCTGCTGAAAACGGTCCATCAGACCGTTTTTATCAGACAAACCGATCGTGTGTACGCGGCATTAGTGTAGCAATAAGTTGCTAAATGTTGTCCCTTCATTAAATGTAACCATATTGCTACACTTAGAGGCGCCTCTCTTCTCTTTTATACTCAGTTGTGACATGACGCTACTCTTATATCAAGACATCGCTTGTATATCAAGGGAAGAGGTATTAAAACATTTTGCTTGTCTTGCAAAACGCTCTCAAACCAAGTTACTCTCAAACCAAGGTTTTACTGTATTTGCAAGTTTTTCAGAGTATTTCCGAACGGCTCTGCTCGGCTCCGGCGCCCTCGCACCTCTGGCCAAATGCAGTACTGCATGCCCCATTAGCTTGAATTCTGCTTGTTTTGCGAGACAACACTCGCAAAGCGAGTCAGATTATTTTTGCTCGTTATTCAAACAGCTTGTTAACCACTTAAGCCCCGGACCAATATGCTGCTAAATGCCCAAAGGCGTTTTTACAATTCGGCACTGCGTCGCTTTAACAGACAATTGCGCGGTCGTGCGACGTGGCTCCCTAACAAAATTGGCGTCCTTTTTTCCCCACAAATATAGCTTTCTTTTGGTGGTATTTGATCACCTCTGCGGTTTTTATTTTTTGCGCTATAAACAAAAATAGAGCGACAATTTTGAAAAAAATGCAATATTTTTTACTTTTTGCTATAATAAATATCCCCCAAAAACATATATAACATTTTTTTTTTCCCTCAGTTTAGGCCGATACGTATTCTTCTACCCATTTTTGGTAAAAAAAAATCGCAAGAAGCCTTTATCGATTGGTTTGCGCAAAATTTATAGCGTTTACAAAATAGGGGATAGTTTTTTTTTGTTTTTTTTTTACTACTAATGGCGGCGATCAGCGATTTTTTCCGTGACTGCGACATTATGGCGGACACTTCGGACAATTTTGACACATTTTTGGGACCATGGGCCCAGATTCAGGTAGATTCGCGCAATATTTGCGTGGGCAAAGAGCAAACATTTTTCTCTGCGCCCACGCAAATATTGCGCTTTGCCCGCGATTCACGGAGCAGTTGCTCCGTAAATTGCGCGGGCGATATGCTAAACAGCCGGGCGTAAGGCTGCCTAATGTAAATGATCCCGCCGGGTAGCGGGAATCATTTAAATTAGGCGCACTCCCGCGCCGAGCGAACAGCGCATGCTCCGTCGGGAAACTTTCCCGACGTGCATTGCGGCAAATGACGTCGCAAGGACGTCATTTGCTTCTAAGTGAACGTGAATGGCGTCCAGCGCCATTCACGGTTCACTTACGTAAACAACGTAAAATTTGAACGTCGCGAGCGGGAAGCGCAGCTATACTTTAGCATTGGTTGCGCCTGCTATTAGCAGGAGCAGCCTTATGCTAAAGTCGCCGTACGGAAACTCCGTACCTTGCGTGCGCAGGGCCCGCGCAACTTTTGTGAATCGGTGGTAGTATGCAATTTGCATACTATACGCCGATCACAATGGCCGCGCCCCCTAGCGGCCAACGCAAGAATGCAGTCTGGGATGTGAAGGCATAAGGAGGCTTATGTCTGTCACATCCTAGGCTGCAGTCGGTGTAACGAGGTTCCTGAATCAGGAGCACTCGTTACACCGGAGCAAGTAAGCCCTTGCGCCGCGCAACCTATGGTTGCGCGGGCGCAAGTGCTTCTTGAATCTGGCCCATTGTCTTTTTCACAGCAAAAAATGCATTTAAATTGCATTGTTTATTGTGAAAATGACAGTTGCAGTTTGAGAGTTAACCACAGGGGGCGCTGTAGGAGTTAGGGTTCACCTAGTGTGTGTTTACAACTGTAGGGGGGTGTGGCTGTAGGTCTGACGTCATCGATCGTGTCTCCCTATAAAAGGGATCACTCGATCGATGCAGCCGCCACAGTGAAGCACGGGGAAGCCGTGTTTACATACGGCTCTCCCCGTTCTTCAGCTCAGGGGAGCGATGGCGACGGGGCGGCTATTAACGAATAGCCGCGCCGTCGTCCCGGATCGCTCCCTGCGGGACCCCCGACCCGCGGAAAGGCGGGGACGTACCTGTACGCCCATATGCCTGTACGCGCCATTCTGTGGACGTACATATACATGCGGCGGTCGGGAAGTGGTTAACCGCGTTACTTGTAAATCATGGTTCCACTGTAATCTTTTTATATGGACTATAAACTGAATGACTTATGAATAAATGGTTGTGGAACGAATCATTTGGGTTTCCATTATTTCTAATGGGGAAATTCGCTTTGATATACAAGCGCTTTGGATTACAAGCATGTTTCTGGGATGAATTATGCTCCCAAACCAAGGTTTTACTGTATTTTGGAACCTCCGTGCAGCACAGCGGTGAATTTTTCTTTTTTCTATCAGCACGCACGCACACGCGCGCACGCACCTACACATACATGCTCACCATCCAGAAACATAACAGTGCCATACAACACAGATGCATTAGAGGAAGCAGATAATGAAAGTTTTCTGCTTAGAGGGGAAGAAAAAGTCAAATCTGACCTTTTGTTGTGCCAAAAAATAACAAGCAAAGAACTTTTGGAAAGTTGATTTTTTTTTTTTTTTTTTTCCTAAAGGGCAGAAATGATGATCATTTTCCGTTGAGTGTGAAAATGAATGAAAAACAGCATTTTGGAAAAAGTCCTGAGACAATTAGAGCGAACGCGAGTTATTCTCAAGGAATGCGGGACTACTTAAGGATCGGATGTGGACGGCGCACAAGATTAATTTTTCTCAGAAGAAGAATGTCATTTCATTTCTTTTTTAGGTAACTTTGGGAAATGAAGAATATAAAGTCGTTACATTGTGAAATGCTGCTTGGGGCATGCTGGGACTTTGGGTTCCGTATCAAGCTGGCCGCTAATTCTGTTTTAACCACTTAAGACCCGGACCTTAAAGGACCTGGCCAGTTTTTGCGATTCGGCACTGCGTCGCTTTAACTGACAATTGCGCGGTCGTGCGACGTGGCTCCCAAACAATATTGGCGTCCTTTTTTTTTTCCACAAATAGAGCTTTCTTTTGGTGGTATTTGATCACCTCTGTGGTTTTTATTTTTTGAAAAAAATGCAATATTTTTAACTTTTTGCTATAATAAATATCCCCCAAAAATATACATAAAAAAAAAAATTGTCAGTTTAGGCCGATACGTATTCTTCTACCTATTTTTGGGGGAAAAAAATCGCAATAAGCGTTTATCGATTTATCAATTGGTTTGCGCAAAATAGGGGATAGTTTTATTGCATTTTAATTTTTTTACTACTAATGGCGACGATCAGCGTTTTTTTTCGTGACTCCGACATTATGTCGGACACATCGGACAATTTTGACACATTTTTGGGACCATTGTCATTTTCACAGCAAAAAATGCTATAAAAATGCATTGTTTACTGTGAAAATGACAATTGCAGTTTGGGAGTTAACCACAAGGGGGCGCTGAAGGGGTTAAGTGTGACCTTATCTGTGTTTCTAACTGTAGGGGGTGTGGCTGTAGGTGTGACGTCATTGATTGTGATTCCCTATATCAGGGAACACATGATCGATGACGGTGCCACAGTGAAGAACGGGGAAGCTGTGTTTACACACACCTCTCCCCATTCTTCAGCTCCGGGGACCGATCGCGGGACTCCATCGGCGATCGCGTCCGCGGGTCCCACGGCCGCGGTCACGGAGCTTCGGACCGGGTCGCCGGAAGCGTGCCGCGGGCGCGCGCCTGCGACCCATGGCTGGGCACTTAAAGAGGACGTACCTGTACGTGCATGTGCCCAGCCGTGCCATTCTGCTGACGTATATCTGCAGGAGGCGGTCCTTAAGTGGTTAATCTGCTGTAATGGGAAAATGAAAATTCTTTATAACAGAAACTAAGAAAAAAAAATAGTTTTCACATTTTTGGGTATTTATTGTTTATATAGATATACAGTTGCAATAAAAAGTATGTGAACCCTTTTGGAATGATAGGGATTTCTGCACAAATTGGTCATAAAATGTGATCTGATCTTCATTTAAGTCACAACAATAGACAATCAAAGACTGCTTCAACTAATAACACACAAAGAATTAAATGTTACCATGTTTTTATTGAACACACCATGTAAACATTCACAGTGCAGGTGGAAAAAGTATGTGAACCCTTGGATTTAATAACTGGTTGAACCTCCTTTGGCAGCAATAACTTCAACCAAACGTTTCCTGTAGTTGCAGATCAGACATGCACAACGGTCAGGAGTAATTCTTCACCATTCCTCTTTACACAACTGTTTCAGTTCAGCAATATTCTTGGGATGTCTGGTGTGAATCGCTTTCTTGAGGTCATGCCACAGCATCTCAATCGGGTTGAGGTCAGGTCTCTGACTGGGCCACTCCAGAAGGCGTATTTTCTTCTGTTTAAACCATTCTGTTGTTGATTTACTTCTATGCTTTGGGTTGTTGTCCTGTTGCAACACCCATCTTCTGTTGAGCATCAGCTGGTGGACAGAGGGCCTTAAGTTCTCCTGAAAAATGTCTTGATAAACTTGGGAATTCATTTTTCCTTCGATGATAGCAATCCGTCCAGGCCCTGACGCAGCAAATCAGCCCCAAACCATTATGCCCCCACCACCATACTTCACAGTTGGGATGAGGTTTTGATGTTGGTGTGCTGTACCTCTTTTTCTCCACACATAGTGTTGTGCGTTTCTTCCAAACAACTCAACTTTGGTTTCATCTGTCCACAGAATATCTTGCCAGTACTGCTGTGGAACATCCAGGTCCTTTTGTGCAAACTGTAAACGTGCAGCAATGTTTTTTTTGGACAGCAGTGGCTTCCTCTGTGGTATCCTCTCATGAAATCCATTCTTGTTAAGTGTTTTACGTATCGTAGATTCGCTAACAGGGATGTTGGCATATGCCAGAGACTTTTGTAAGTCTTTAGCTGACACTCTAGGATTCTTCTTCACCTCATTGAGCAGTCAGCGCTGAGCTCTTGCAGTCATCTTTACAGGACGGCCACTCCTAGGGAGAGTAGCAGCAACTTTCTCCATTTATAGACAATTTGTCTTACCGTGTCCACCGTGTCTTACCGTGGACTGATGAACAGCAAGACTTTTGGAGATACTTTTATAACCCTTTCCAGCTTTATGCAAGTCAACAATTCTAGTCTTCTGAGAGCTCTTTTGTGCGAGGCATCATTCACATCAGGCAATGCTTCTTGTGAAAAGCAAACCCAGAACTGGTGTGTGTTTTTTATAGGGCAGGACAGCTGTAACCAACACCTCCAATCTCATCTCATTGATTAGACTCCAGTTGGCTGACACCTCACTCCAATTCGCTCTTGGAGATGTCATTAGTCTAGGGGTTCACATACTTTTTTCACCTGCACTGTGAATAATGGTGTGTTCAATAAAAACATGGTAACATGAAATTCTTTGTGTGTTATTAGTTGAAGCAGACTGTGATTGTCTATTGTTGTGACTTAGGTGAAGATCAGATCACATTTTATGACAAATTTGTACAGAAATCCACATCATTCCAAAAGGGTTCACATACTTTTGATTGCAACTGTATATAAAAAACAATTGTGATTAACCACCTCCTAACCGACATATAAACAAATGATGGCTGACCCCCCCCCCCCCCCCCCCTCCTGTTACTCTCTTTCTCACCATAGATAGATTTATGCATTGCATGAATCTATCTATAGTCGCCGCTGCCGCCCCCTATTCATGTGCCCGACCCCTTTGTTGGGGCGCTGGGCATATGAATTATAGTGGCGGGTGTGTTTTCGAAGCGCCTGATTAGAGCCATATGCTCTAATAGGCTTCCTGATTAGAGCCTGGGTAAGTGCTGAGCAGACGGCGATCGGGCGGGGGGCCCACTCACACTGGCAGCATTTGGCACAGTGGCAGCATTTGATGGTTAGAGATTTGCACTGAGCACCGACGCATGGTTAGAGATTTGCACTGAGCACCGATGCATGGTTATAGTTTTGCACTGAGCACCGATGCATGGTTAGAGATTTGCACTGAGCACCGATGCATGGTTATAGTTTTGCACTGAGCACCGATGCATGGTTAGAGGTTTGCACTGAGCACCGATGCATGGTTAGAGGTTTGCACTGAGCAATGATGCATGGTTAGAGATTAGCACTGAGTATTGATGATGGTTATAGTTTTGCACTGAGCACGGATGCATGGTTAGAGATTTGCACTGAGCACCGATGCATGGTTAGAGATTTGCACTGAGCACCGATGCATGGTTAGAGATTTGCACTGAGCACCGATGCATAGTTAGAGATTTGCACTGAGCACTGATGCATGGTTAGAGATTTGCACTGAGTAACGATGCATGGTTAGAGATTTGCACTGAGCACTGATGCATGGTTAGAGATTTGCACTGAGCACCGATGCATGGTTAGAGATTTGCACTGAGCACGGATGCATGGTTAGAGATTTGCATTGAGCACTGATGCATGGTTAGAGATGTGCACTGAGCACCGATGCATGGTTAGAGATTTGCACTGAGCACCGATGCATGGTTAGAGATTTGCACTGAGCACCGATGCATGGTTAGAGATTTGCACTGAGCACCGATGCATGGTTAGAGATTTGCACTGAGCACCGATGCATGGTTAGAGATTTGCACTGAGCACCGATGCATGGTTAGAGATTTGCACTGAGCACCGATGCATAGTTAGAGATTTGCACTGACGCATGGTTATAGTTTTGCACTGAGCACCGATGCATGGTTAGAGATTTGCATTGAGCACGGATGATGGTTAGAGATTTGCACTGAGCACCGATGCATGGTTAGAGATTTGCACTGAGCACCGATGCATGGTTAGAGATTTGCATTGAGCACGGATGATGGTTAGAGATTTGCACTGAGCACCGATGATGGTTAGAGATTTGCACTGAGCACCGATGATGGTTAGAGATTTGCACTGAGCACCGATGCATGGTTAGAGATTTGCACTGAGCACCGATGCATGGTTAGAGATTTGCACTGAGCACCGATGCATGGTTAGAGATTTGCACTGAGCACCGATGCATAGTTAGAGATTTGCACTGACGCATGGTTATAGTTTTGCACTGAGCACCGATGCATGGTTAGAGATTTGCATTGAGCACGGATGATGGTTAGAGATTTGCACTGAGCACCGATGCATGGTTAGAGATTTGCACTGAGCACCGATGCATGGTTAGAGATTTGCATTGAGCACGGATGATGGTTAGAGATTTGCACTGAGCACCGATGATGGTTAGAGATTTGCACTGAGCACCGATGATGGTTAGAGATTTGCACTGAGCACCGATGCATGGTTAGAGATTTGCACTGAGCACGGATGATGGTTAGAGATTTGCACTGAGCACCGATGCATGGTTAGAGATTTGCACTGAGCACCGATGCATGGTTAGAGATTTGCACTGAGCACTGACGCATGGTTAGAGATTTGCACTGAGCACCGATGCATGGTTAGAGATTTGCACTGAGCACGGATGATGGTTAGAGATTTGCACTGAGCACCGATGCATGGTTAGAGATTTGCACTGAGCACCGATGCATGGTTAGAGATTTGCACTGAGCACCGATGCATGGTTATATCCATATACTGGGGTAGATTCAGGTACAGCTGCGCGCTCCTTACGGAGGCGCAGTGTACCCTTTTTACCCTGCGCCTACGCAAATTATTTGCGCTACGCTTCATTCATGAAGCAGTAGCCACGTAATTTGCGTGGGCGCTCCTCAAAAATGCCCTGCGTAAGGGCGCCTTATGTAAATGATCCCGTAGGGGGCGGGAATCATTTAAATTAGGCGCGTTCCCGCGCCGAGCGTAGAGCGCATGCTCCGTCGGGAAACTTTCCCGACGTGCATTGCGGTGAATGATGTCGCAAGGACGTCATTTGCTTCAAAGTGAACGTGAATGGCGTCCAGTGCCATTCACGATTCACTTACGCAAACGACGTAAAATTTAAACCTTGCGACGCGGGAACGACGGTTATCCTTAGCATTGGCTGCCCCTGCTTTTAGCATGTGCAGCCTTACGCGAAACCCGACGTACGCAAACGACGTGAACTGCGTACGCAGGGCTCGCGTAACGTTGTGAATTGGCGTTAGTATGCAGTTTGCATACTATACGCTGACCACAACGGGAACGCCACCTAGCGGCCTGCGTAAGAATGCAGCCTAAGATATGAGGGCATATGAGAGCCTTATGCCACGCATATCTTAGGCTGCAGTCGGCGTAACAAGCTCTCTGAATCAGGAGAAGTCGTTACGCCGGCGCAAGTAAGCAATTGCGCTGCGTAACTATGGTTACGCAGACGCAATTGCTTCTTGAATCTGGGCCACTGTGATCTCAATTTTTTTTCCCAGGGTTCCTCCAAGGTAAAAAGGCTATGAAAGGCTACACTTCAATGCCATACTTTGAATAATGAAATGTTTCTGCCGTCCTCTGCGTTAGTCATAAATCATCCTGATATATTTACCTTGTTTGCCCTGCATGTCATTATTTGTCTCTATATAGGAAAGACAATTACTTCTCCATGATCCGTTGTGACTGCGCAGAATGGAAACTCGCTGCCGGATTGTACAGCGCAGAGAGGACTTCTGGTCTGCAGACGAGCCGCCGCGGGCAATGCTGATATGGCAGATTTTCTTCCTCAAGGAATGCCATAAAGGTTCGAAGTCTTATTATCTTCACTTTTATATCATTACTTTTGGCAGCTTAGGCTTTGCTCTTATCTCCAGAACGCTTGTTTGGACGCCAAGAGCCTTTCCCCTCCTCAATTATCAAATGATGTAACGCTACAGACCTCTCATAGAACAGCCTTCTCCAGGAATGAGCGACATTTAAAGTTTTGATTTTTTTGCAACAACATTGACATTTTGGTGAAATGCATCGGAGTCAACGGGGACGGTGAAATGAAAGCGGTGTTAAACCCCCGAAGCAAACATTTATCACGTTTATCATCTTCTAGAAGCCCATTTTTGAGGTCAGGCACTGATATTGGACGACGAGGCCTGGCTCGCAGGCTCCGCTCTAATTCATCCCAAAGGTGTTCTATCAGGTTGGGGTCAGGACTCTGTGCAGGCCAGTCAAGTTCCTCCACCCCAAACTTGTTTATTCATGTCTTTATGGACCTTTGGTGGAAAAGGAATTATGAAAAGTGCTGCCCTAGGCCTGGGCCTTGTTGGCCTAGGCCAGGATACAGCTTTGTATATAGCACTAAGTAAAAAGCAAACTAATAAATCCCCAATCTATTAAAAATAAAATATATTAAACCCCCAGCTGCAGCTCAAATCGTGCCTCATCTCTTGTGCACTTCAACCAACAAGTATACTGTAACAAGAAAGCTACTTCCTTAGGACGTCCACCATGTGTGCAACGCGTAGAGTAGCAGTGTCTGATGTCACATCTGGCCACGTCCGGTAACATCTCTTGCTATCAGTGGAATGCACACTGGCTTCGCTGAGTGGGGCGGCGGCATTTGTGGGTTATACTGTATGCTTGATATACTAGGTGCCGTTGAACAGGCACTTTTTAGGTTGAGGTTATGTTTATTTGAGTATAACGTATGATTTAGGTGGAAGATGAGTTAAAGGGGTTGTAAAGGTACAATGGCCCAGATTCACAAAGGAGATACGCCGTCGTATCTCTCAGAGTATCTATGCGGCTGATTCATAGAATCAGTTACGCATAAATAGCCCTAAGATCCGACAGGTGTAATTGTTTTACACTGTCGGATCTTAGGATGCAGTACCGCGGCCGCCGCTGGGGGGAGTTTGCGTCGTAAACCAGCGTCGGGTATGCAAATTAGTAGTTACGGCGATCCACAACTTTTTTTGCGTTCGATACGTCGCCGCTAGTCTAGTTTCCCGTCGCAAAGTAAGTCGTCGTTTTGGGTGCCCTAACTTTACACAGCACACGTATGTGCTGTATAAAGTATGGCCGTCGTTCCCGCGTCGAAATTTAAAAATTAACGTCATTTGCATAAGCCGCCCGGGAATACGGAATTACGCTACGCGCGTCGCCGTTCAAAAAATGATGTCACGTCGCGCAAAGCACGGCGGGTAATTCAAAAGGGAGCATGCGCAGTAGGTCCGGCGCGGGAGCACACGCCCCTTTGAATTACGCGGGCTTACGCCGGAGGCC
Organism: Rana temporaria; assembly: GCF_905171775.1. Lineage (NCBI taxonomy): Eukaryota > Metazoa > Chordata > Amphibia > Anura > Ranidae > Rana > Rana temporaria. The sequence goes on from NC_053494.1 coordinate 210,441,594, forward strand.
GCCGGCGTAGTTTTCATCGCAAGTGCTTTGTGAATCAGGCACTTGCAATGAAAACTTGCGGCGGTGTAACGTATCTACGATACGTTACACCGCCGCACTTCTACCTGAATCTGGTCCAATATTTTTTTTCCTAAATAGCTTCCTTTACCTTAGTGCAGTCCTCCTTCACTTACCTTATTTCTTCGGAGAAATCCTCACTTCCTGTTCTTCTGTCTGTAACTCCACACAGTAATGCGAGGCTTTCTCCCTGGTGTGGAATGTCGTGCTCGCCCCCCTCCCTTGGACTACAGGAGAGTCAGGAAGCTCTTTACATTGCAGATAGAGAAAGGAGCTGTGTGTTAGTGGGCGTCCTGACTCTCCTGTAGTCCAAGGGAGGGGGCGAGCATGACACTCCACACCAGGGAGAAAGCCTTGCATTACTGTGTGGAGTTACAGACAGAAGAACAGGAAGTGAGGATTTCTCAGAAGAAATAAGGACATTTAAAAGCAAAATGGAAGGATGAGGTAAGTGAAGGAGGACTGCACTAAGGTAAAGGAAGATATTTAGGACAAAAAAAATTACCTTTACAACCCCTTTGTGTAGAGCGGCAGTCTCTTGTTACACTATACATATTTATATAGCGCCGATGATTTACGCATTGCCTTACACACTGTACATGTATAATGGAGTTTTGGAGTGTTCCCTGTGACATGGAACATTGCCAGTTTCACCTTGCTCCCAGCCTGATTGTGCGACAATCATTAACCGGTAAAGTCTAGACACCGGTGATTACCATTCAAAACAATATTTGCAAAACCATTTCTGCATAGTCTGGTATGATATGCCTGTTGATTTTGTTAGGTGAATGATTTTCAGAAGGTGGAATTTTATCTTACCACAAATCATTGTTTCTGACTTTATATTGTGTGCAATCTGAATTTATAGTACCTTAACCACTTGCTTACTGGGCACATAAACCCCCTTCGTTCTCAGGCGAAATTTCAGTTTACGGCACTGCGTCGCTTTAACTGACATTTGCGTGGTCGTGCGACGTGGCTCCCAAACAAAATTGACGTCCTTTTTTCCCCACAAATAGAGCTTTCTTTTGGTGGTATTTGATCACCTCTTCGGTTTTTATTTTTTGCGCTATAAACAAAAAAAGAGCGACAATTTAAAAAAATATATATATTTTTTACTTGTTGCTATAATAAATATCCCAATTTTTTTTTTTTTTTTAATATTTTTTTCTCAGTTAAGGCCGATACGTATTTTTCAACGTATTTTTGTAAAACAAATAAAAAAATCGCAATAAGCGACCGGTTTGCGCAAAAGTTATAGCGCCTACAAAATGGGGAACAGAATTATGATTTTTTTTATTATTTTTTTTTTTACTAGTAATGGCGACGATCTGCGATTTTTATTGGGACTGCGATATTGCGACGGACGTATTGGACACTTTTGACACAAATTTGGGACCATTCACATTTATACAGCGATCAGTGCTATAAAAATGCACTAATTACTGTATAAATGTGACTGGCAGGGAAGGGGTTAACACTAGGGGGTGAGGAAGGGGTTAAATGTGTATCCTGGGTGTGTTCTAACTGTGTGGGGGGTGACTGGGGGAGGTGACCGATGCTGTGTCCCTATGTACAAGAGACACAGATCGGTCTCCTCTCCTCTGACAGCACGTGGAGCTCTGTGTTTACACCCCATCATTACACACAGAGCTCCACGCCCCTGCTGTGTTCCCGACGATCGCGTGTACCCGGCGGACATCGCGGCTGCCAGGCACGCGCATCGGCTCTTCAGCGATGCGCCGGGACAGTGTTTACCCGCTGCGCGCCCCACAGAGGCGCGCGCGGGTAATGCACTTCAAATGACGTCCAAAGACGTCCAGTTGGCACCTGAGAGCCGCGCTGTTGACGTCTTTTGTCAATAGCGCGGGTCTCAAGTGGTTAAAGGGAACCTCTCAAGTCAGAATTTTGGGAGATGCCAATGCTGAGTGGTTTTTAACCACTTGCTTACTGGGCACTTATACCCCCTTCCTGCCCAGGCCAATTTACAGCTTTCGGCGTTGTCACACTTTAACTGCTTGCCGACCAGCCGCCGCAGTTATACGGCAGCAGGTCGGCTCTGCTGGGCGAGAGCACGTAGCTATACGTCACCTCGCCCAGCAGCCAATAGGGGCACGCCCCCGACTCTTGTGCGCGTGCCCGGCAGGGGCGATCGCCGACGGGCAACCGCAATCGCTCGTTACAGAGCTCCCGGTCCTGTCAGGGGGAGAAATGCCTGACCGTCTGTTCATACAATGTATGAACAGCGATCAGTCATTTCCCCTAGTGAGGCCACCCCCCCTACAGTTAGAACACACCCAGGGAACATACTTAACCCCTTCCCCGCCCCCTAGTGTTAACCCCTTCCCTGCCAGTGGCATCTTTATAGTAATCCAATGCATTTTTATAGCACTGATCGCTATACAAATTTTTTTATTTTAATTCTGCACTGATTGTCTTTGAAATTGCCCCTGCCCCCTATTAAATCCAATCTGGGGACAAAACCAGGGACAGACTTGGTCGGGGGACAGTGTCCTCAATCAGGGGACTGTCCCCTGAAACTGGGGATGTCTGGTCACCCTACCATAGAGTGATATTACCCCCAGCTGACCATCAGATCCCCCCCCCCTTGTCCTCCCCCAGCACTGCCAGCTTCCCTCCTCTCCCTATTTCTTTCAACCAAAATCCTCAGTACAGGCATACCCCGCTTTAAGTACACTCACTTTACATACACTCGCTAGTAAGGACATACCCCCGAGTGTATGTAAAGTGCCTTACAAGTACTGTACAGACATTTTTCAGCCGCAGTAGAAGGAGCTGAAGCTTCGGGAGCATAGCCCGCCCTGTCCCAGTGTGCCCCTGACACCCCCACTTCAGCCCCTGAGACCTCAACTACAGCTCTTGACACCCCAAATACAGCCCCTGACCCCGTACTACACCCTAGAAGTGAAAAAAGGTATTGTTTCACGTTAAGTACATTTTCGTTTTACATACATGCTCTGGTCCCATTGTGTACTTAAAAGTGGGGTATGCCTGTACAATGCCCGTAATGCTTTTAATCCAGCCCTGGTCCATGACTCTCAATGGCACCTCTTCCAGAGGTGGGAAACAGTGATCCAGCATTGGGCCCCCCACGACCCACCCCTCATGACCCACCCAGCATTGTGGCATTATTGGGCCTATGCAGTTTTCTGGAGCCAGAGAGGATCCTACTGCTCAACATTCGATGGGAAGGGTCCAAGATACTGCCTGCCAAAGAAGCATCTTTCCACTCTGCAGTCCAGAACAAAGAAGACTTGGGACACAGCATGATACCTGACCATGGATTCAGGTAAGGTAAAGAGGTCATCTGCCAGCCCCTATGTAATGACTGGTGCTCTCAATTTCAATTTGTTACTAGAACCAGAGGCGTTGCTAGGGGGTTCGGGGGGTGCGGTCCGCACCGGGTGACACCCGCTAGAGGGGTGACACCATCCCGTTTTTTGTTTTTTTTAGCTGACATGCCCAGCCTGCCCTGTGCAATCCCAGCCTTCCCTGTACCACCCCAGCCTGCTCTGTGCCACCCCAGCCTGCCCTGTACCACCCCAAACAGCCCTGTACCACCCCAGCCTGCCCTGTGCCACCACAGCCTGCCCTGTACCACCCAAACTTTCCCATGCCACCCCAACTTGCCCTGTGCCACCCTAACTTGCCCTGTACCACCCCAATCTGCCCTATGCCACCATAACTTGCCCTATACCACCCCAACCTGCCCAATGCCACCCTAACTTGCCCTGTACCACCCCAACCTTTCCCATGCCACCCCATCTTGCCCTATGCCACCCTAACTTGCACTATACCACCCCAACCTGCCATGTACCACCCTAACTTGCCCTATACCACCCCAACCTGCCCTATGCAACCCTAACTTGCCCTATACCACCCCAAACTACCCTATATCACCCCAACATGCCCTATACCACCTTAACCTGTCCTATACCACCCCACTACACCAACCTGCCACTATACCACTCTATACTACCCTAACCTGCCACTATACTGCCCTATACTATCATTTACAGGGGCTGGTTTGGGGTGCGCCCCATGCCCGTGCGCTGCCTGCTTGGTGCTGGGCAGCCTAGACAGGGGGGGGGGGGGGTGACACCATGTTTTACCGCACCGGGTGACACCAACCCTAGTGACGCCACTGACTAGGACAACTATGTCAACAACCACAAAACACAGCCAGTCCGCCCAATATATATATATATATATATATATATATATATATATAGGCCCAGATTCTCAAAGGCGTTACGACGGCGCAACACCATTTGCGCCGTCGTAACTTCTCATCTGGCCCCAGGTATCTATGCGACTGATTCTTAGAATCAGTTACGCATAGATACCCATTAGATCTGACAGGCGTAAGGCTCTTACGCTGTCAGATCTTAAAAGCAATTTTTTTTCCCGCCACTAGGTGTCGCATCGTCGTTTTCCCCGTCGTCTATGCAAATGAGGTAATTACGCAAGATTCCCGAACATACACGAGGTCGACGCTGAGAATTTACGTTGTTTCCGTAGCGTACGCGACGCGTAAGGTTGCCCCTGCTATTAGGAGGGGCAACCAATGTTAAGTATGGCCGTCGTCCCCGCGTCGAATTTAAAAAAAATGACGTCGTTTGCGTAAGACGTCCGTGAATGTCGCTGGATGCCATTTACGTAAACGCCTAAGCAAATGACGTCGGGGGCGACGTCATTTAGCGCAATGCACGTCGGGTAATTGACCCGACGGAGCATGCGCAGTACGCTCGGCGCAGGAGCGCGCCTAATTTAAACGGTGCCCGCCCCATTTGAATTGGGCGGGCTTGCGCCGAGCGATTTAACGATACACCGCCGCAAGTTTACAGGTAAGTGTTCTGAGAATCAGGCTGTAAACCTGCGGCGGTGTAACGTAAATCGCATACGTTACGCTGCCCAGGAGCAACGTAAATGTATGAGAATCTGGCCCATACAGTACACTATACGCAAGTTATTATTTCACCCAGAGCCTGTAAAAAATTCTTTAACGCCCAGTTGCACAACTGCAAGATGATCGTAATTCTGGCCTCATTACCCGTGCTGTATCAAAGCTGGAAGAACCAAGCCTTGAAAGGCATAAGCTGGCTCAGAGGGTTTAATCTCAGAAATAGTGGAGGCGAGCCAGAAACATTTCATCTCATCCTCCGTCTCATTCCAGACATTTTCCCTCTGTTTTCCCATGCAAAAGGAGCGCAATTACTTAGGGAGGTGTTTTTATATCTGTAACGAGAAGATATGCGCCGGGCCAAGCTGGCTCCGAGCTTCTGAGCAGCAGGTGAATACCTAGTTCCAAGACTGGAGTGGGGAAAAATAAATCAGTTTTTAGGCTGCATTCACACCTGAGCGACAAAACGCCCGACGCCGGACGCTTCTGTCGCTCGAGGGGAGAATTCCCATTGCTGTCTATGGAGATGGTTCACATCTCATAGACGCCGAACGCCTGTCGCCTGAAAAAAAGTCCCGGACCCTTTTTTTCAGGCGACATAGGCGTTTTCCCATTGACAGCAATGGGAAGACTTTGAGATAAAAAAAAAAAAAAAAGTGAAAGTTTTGTACTCGCGGCAAAATACGCCGCTACACGCGAACGCGGCTGTCGCTCAGATGTGAATGGGGTCTTAGTTTTGTAGAGGAGATGGCAACCCCAACCCAGTCTGAATGCTTCCACCAGACTAGCCTCATGTACAAAAGCGGAGTGATTCCCAAAACTCATGACGGATACTTCTGCGATGTGCATCGACGTCACGTCACACACACCGTGCGTGCGACGTCATTTTGAGCGTCGTCACGCCGGTAGTGTAATCCATCTAGTGGGAGGTGTTTCTGGTGCCTGACGCCGAATGACGTCGTCATTTGGGTAGCGGCGCTAAACGTGAGAAACGTGAGAAAAAATATTAATAACAATTAGTGCTGTCAAGCGATTAAAATTTTTAATCGCGATTAATCGCATTAATGTCATAGTTAACTCACGATCAATCGCGCTATTAAGGAGGTTCACCCTTTAAAACATTTTTTTTTTTTTCTTTTTTTTTTTTTTATAATATTAAATTGTGTTTTTTTATTTTTTTACATTTTGATCACTTTTATTGCTGTCACAAGGAATGTAAACATCCCTTGTGACAGTAATAGGTGGTGACAGGTACTCTTTATGGAGGGATCGGGGGTCTAAAAGACCTCCGAGCCCTCCTTTGCACTTCAAAGTATTCAGATCGCCGAAAACGGCGATTCTGAATACTGTGTACTTTTTTAAATCCGGCGCCATTGGGAGGCCCGGTCAGAGCGGCGAAAGGCGGCGGGAGGGGGGGGATGTCCCCTCCCGCTCCTCCGGCATAACAACCGAGCGGCTTTTAGCCGCATCGGTTGTTATGTTTGGATAGCCGATCGCCCGCTCTAAACAACGATACCGGGATGATGCCCATCATCCCGGTATAACCCCCGAGCGCCGCCTTGTTAATCGCGCGATAAAAAAATTGACGGCGTTAACATGGGTTTGCGTTAACGCCGTTAATAGCACGTTTAACTGACAGCACTAATAAAAATGCAATAAAACTATCCCCTATTTTGTAAACGCTATGGGGCAGATCCACGGAGCGAGTACGCCGGCGTATCTACTGATACGCCGGAGTACTTTCAAATTACCCGCGTCGTATCTTTGGTTTGAATCCTCAAAACAAGATACGACGGCTTCTGGGTTAGACCCGACAGGTGTACGTCTTTGTACGCCTTCGGATCTAAGATGCAATTCTTCGGCGTCCGCTGGGTGGCATTCACGTAGTTTTCCCGCATCGGGTACGCAAATTAGCTATTTCCGACGATCCACGAACGTACGAGCGGCCGTCCCATTTTTTACGGCGTCTCTAGTCGGCTTTTTCCGGCGTATAGTTAAAGCTGGTATTTTGTCGCGTATAGTTAAACCTGCTATGTTAAGTATGGCCGTCATTCCCGCGTTTAATTAGAATTTTTTTTTTTCGTTTGCGTAAGTCGTCCGTGAATCGGGATGGACGTAATTCACGTCTATGTTAAAAAAAATAATGACGTCCTTGTGACGTCATTTAGCGCAATGCACGGCGGGAAATTTAGGGACGGCGCATGCGCAGTTCATTCGGCGCGGGGACGCGCTTCATTTAAATGAAACACGCCCCCTAATCGCCGATTTGAATTCCGCGCTCTCACGCCGCCAGAGATAGACTACGCCGCCGTAACTTACGGCGCAAAATCTTTAAAGCGGTGGTTCCCCCTTAAAAACAACTTTTTTTTATTCCACTGCCCCCCCACATTCCATCACGATTAAGGCACATATTTTCTTTTTTCCTGCTGTACATACCTTAGTACAGCATATTCACCCGTGCATCCGGGTTGCGAGTCCCGCGGGAGTGGGCGTTCCTCACATGCTGTTGATTGACGTTTTGCCCAAAAACGAGCTCTCCCCCCGTCGCGTAAGCCGTGTCACGGTTGGCGAAAGGAGCCGAACGGCGAGTCGGCGCTATACTGCGCATGCGCATCGCCGTTCGGCTCCTTTCGCCAATCGTGACGCGGCTTACGCGACGGGGGGAGAGCTCGTTTTTGGGCAAAACGTCAATCAACAGCATGTGAGGAACGCCCACTCCCGCGGGACTCGCAACCCGGATGCACGGGTGAATAGCTGTAGTAAGGTATGTACAGCAGGAAAAAAAAAATATGTGCCTTAATCGTGATGGAATGTGGGGGGGCAGTGGAATAAAAAAAAGTTGTTTTTAAGGGGGAACCACCGCTTTAAGGATTCGAACCAAAGAGGGAAAAGTTTCGGCGGCGTAGCGTATCTCTGATACGCTGCGCGGGTGCAGATCTCTGTGGATCTGCCCCTATAACTTTTGCACAAACTAATCAATAAACGATTATTGCGATTTTTTTTTTTTTTAACCAAAAATATGTAGAAGAATACGTATCGGCCTAAACTGAGGAAAACATTATTTTTTTATATATATATTTTTGGGGGATATTTATTATAGCAAAAGGTAAAAAATATTTTTTTCTCAAAATTTTCGCTCTATTTTTGTTTACAGCGCAAAAAATAAAAACCGCAGAGGTGATCAAATACCACCAAAAGAAAGCTCTATTTATGGGAAAAAAAGGACGCCAATTCTGTCTGGGAGCCACGTCGCACGACCGCGCAATTGTCAGTTAAAGCGACGCAGTGCCGAATCGCAAAAACTGCCCAGGTCCTTCACCTGCATAATGGTCCGGGGCTTAAGTGGTGAAACATGTGTGCAAAGAAATGCAAAAAACGCCTCTGACAGCGAAAGGGTTAAACATAAAGGTAAGCAGTTGGGAGTGTTGTCGTGTGATAATACCCTGGAATACATAAGAAGGTACGTGAGGCTGCGGCATAATAAAATGGATCTATTTTTGTGTCCCGTATTGTGACGTTCCGATGACTTCATTTAATCCATGTCATTCGACACACCTGGAGCGCCGGCGCTTTTCCCCCTGCGATGAAAAACGTGGATGACTTTGATAATGGGCACTGAAAGGCGGCGGAGAGACAGATAATGAGGTTGTCATGGGCGCAATTGTGGGAGGATTAGGCTGCTAACCGGCTTTTGGCACCGGCGCACCATAATTCAGGTGACTAATTGCTTTATTTGCACACCCTTATCTTGTGTAAAATCTGATATCATGTACATGGAAGATTAAGGCTCAGGTGAACGAGATTTGTGCGGTTTTGGGTTGGGCCATCGTGAAGTGTACTTTGCGATGTCCAGACACGAGCGGGTAAAACCTCACCCGCGAGGCAGACTCTGGCACCACCGCATAGAGGTATTCAGAGGGAGGATTAGGTAATTTGGATAAGATAAGGTAAGGTTCGTTCTAGCTTAAAGCTGAACTCCAACAATATTATCTGGATACATTTGTCATGTGCGTTCTTCTTAAATCTCGGTGTGATTTGCGTATTTCTTCCAGATCTGTGCAGTGGCCCGGATTCAGATACGAGTTACGACGGCGTATCTCCGGATACGCCGTCGTAACTCTGAGTGTGCGGGGTCGTATCTATGCGCCTGATTCTTAGAATCAGTGGCCTGGATTCAGAGAGCAATTGCGCCTGCATAACCATAGTTACGCAGCGCAATTGCTTACTTGCGCCGGCGTAACGAATGCTCCTGATTCAGGAACCTCGTTACGCCGACTGCAGCCTAAGAAATGCACGGCATAAGGCTCTTATGCCTGCATATCTTAGGCTGCATTCTTGCGATGGCCACTAGGTGGCGTTCCCGTTGTGCTCTGCGTATAGTATGCAAATTGCATACTAACGCCGATTCACAACGTTACGCGAGCCCTGCGTACGCAGTTTACGTTGTTTGCGTACGGCGGTTTTCGCGTAAGGCTGCCCCTGCTAATATTAGCAGGGGCAGCCAATGTTACATATACCCGTCGTTCCCGCGTCGCGAAATTTAAAATTTACGTAGTTTGCGTAAGTGAATCGTGAATGGCGCTGGACGCCATTCACGTTCACTTTGAAGCAAATGACGTCCTTGCGACGTCATTTACCGCAATGCACGTCGGGAAAGTTTCCCGACGGAGCATGCGCTCTACGCTCGGCGTGGGAACGTGCCTAATTTAAATGATTCCCGCCCCCTACGGGATCATTTAAATTGCGCACGCTTACGCCGGGCATTTTGCCGGAGCGCACATGCAATTTACGGAGCTACTGCTCCGTGAATCGCGGGTAGCGCAGAAAATTTGCGGGGGAGCAGGGCAAAAACGTTGCCCTGCGCCTCCGTAAAAAAAAGCGCAAAAGGTACCTGAATCTAGCCCAGTTACGCATAGATTTCCCTAAGATCCGACCGGCGTAAGTCTCTTACACCGTCGTATCTTAGGCTGCATATTTACGCTGTAAATTAGGTAGATACGCCGATTTAGAAACGTACGTCCGCCCGGCGCATTTTTTTACGTCGTTTACGTTAGGCTTTTTCCGGCGTAAAGTTACCCCTGCTATATGAGGCGTATCCTATGTTAAGTATGGACGTCGGGCCAGCGTCGAATTTTCCGTCGATTACGTCGTTTGCGTAAGTCGTTCGCGAATAGGGCTGGGCGTAATTTCCGTTCACGTCGAAAGCATTGGCTTTTTGCGGGTTAATTTGGAGCATGCGCACTGGGATACGTTCACGGACGGCGCATGCGCCGTTAGCCAAAAACGTCATTTACGTGGGGTCAGCCTTCATTACCATACAACACGCCCACTGCATGGAGAATTTGAATTCCGCGGGCTTACGCTGGACCACCTTAACTTAGGGCGCAGGTTCTTTCTGAATACGGAACTTGCACCCTAAGTTACGGCGGCGTAATGTATCTGAGATACGTTACGCCCGCCTATAGATACGAAAATGTATCCGAATCCGGGCCAGTATTTCAATGTGGGACTTCAGTTTAAAAAAATAAGTAAAATAAAGAAATAAAAAAATAAAACAATTATACAAATATATAATACAACATTATTATTATTATTATTAATAATAATAATAATAATAATAATAATAATAACAACACATAAATAAATAATAACAAATAAATATTCTACAAAATATAAATAAATACATTCTAAAAAAAATTTTTTAAAAAAATTAAGATGCATTCAAATGCAACAATATTATCTGGCTACATTTGTCATGTGTCGTCTTCTTAAATCTCGGCGTGATTTGCGTATTTCTTCCAGATCTGTGCAGTATTTCAATATGAGACTTCAGTTTAAAAAAAAAGTAAAATAAAGAAATGAAAAATAAAACAATTCTAAAAATATATAATACAACATTATTGATAATAATAATAATAATAATAATAATAATAATAATAATAATAATAACAACACATAAATAAATAATAAAAAATAAATATTCTATAAAATATAAATAAATACATTCTAGAAAATAATTAAAAACAAAAAATAAGATGCATTCAAATGCAACAATATTATCTGGCTACATTTGTCATGTGTCGTCTTCTTAAATCTCGGCGTGATTTGCGTATTTCTTCCAGATCTGTGCAGTATTTCAATGTGAGACTTCAGTTTAAAAAAAAAGTAAAATAAAGAAATAAAAAATAAAATAATTATAAAAATATATAATACAACATTATTATTACTAGTATTATTATTATTATTATTATTATTATTATTATTATTAATAATAATAATAATAATAATAATAATAATAATAATAATAATAATAACAACAAATAAATAAATAATAACAAATAAATATTCTACAAAATAAAAATAAATACATTCTAAAAAAAAATAAAAAAAAAATTTAAGATGCATTCAAATGCAACAATATTATCTGGCTACATTTGTCATGTGTCGTCTTCTTAAATCTCGGTGTGATTTGCGTATTTCTTCCAGATTTGTGCAGTATTTCAATGTGAGACTTCAGTTTAAAAAAAAGTAAAATAAAGAAATAAAAAAATAAATCAATTATAAAAATATATAATACAACATTATTATTAATAATAATAATAATAATAATAATAATAATAATAATAATAATAATAATAATAATAACAACACATAAATAAATAATAAAAAATAAATATTCTACAAAATATAAATAAATACATTCTAAAAATAATAATAAAAAAAATTAAGATGCATTCAAATGCAACAATATTATCTGGCTACATTTGTCATGTGTCGTCTTCTTAAATCTTGGTGTTCTTTGCTTATTTCTTCCAGATCTGTGTAGTCAGGGCCGATCCGCCCTATAGGCTCACTATGCAAGCCGCTTAGGGCCCCGCAAAGCTGCGAAGGGCCCTCCAAATTACTAGAGGCCCCGCTGGCTGCATGGGAGAAGAGGTAAGAAGTCAGCACCCCCGGCTTCTCAATTTAATGAAAGATGTAATTTCCGACAGCAGAACACCCCCACTTCTCAACTTTCTTTAATGTGACATGTTCTCCAAAATGCAGATTTTAACGCGTGTGTAAAATAAAAATAAAATTGCCCTGGCAGACAAGTGTTTAATCATAAGAGGGGACTATTGCGTAAAGGCAGAGATATTTCACTATTAAATATATGTATGGGTAAAAGTCAGAGGCCCGTTCGGATCCCGGTCCCAGCTAAATGTGAATTGAGTTTGGTGGTCTCAGCCCGGCTCCCGGTGGGTGTGCTATGCGAGGTAAGCCTGCGCTTAGTACGCCCAACCCCCTCCCACAAAAACCACCACACTTACACGCACTCGAAATTGGGTTAACATGCACGCACTTTGACCACGCGGTCTCTATAAAAGAGAGGCGAAGGACTAACAGGGCTGGTTGAGCGGGAAAATCCTCTTACTCCCTTATAGGGAGTCCCTCTGCCCCGTTGGGCTTCAAAGCGGAGCAGGTAGGGCGGGCTATGTGGGAGGACCCCCTCACACACCTGCCATTGCCACCCGGGGCATGGAGAAAGGTGGCAGATTGCCTCTGGGGGAGGCCTGCCTACTCCCAACTCCTGCAGTCCGGCTCCTCTCTCGAGTACACGCACAAAATACACTAGAAAAAAAAAAAAGTCAGAGGCCCGGATTCACATACATCGGCGCATATTTATGCCGGCGTAGCGTATATTAGCGAGCACTGGATTCACAAAGCCAGTGCTGCCAAATCTGCGCTGGGTTTCCTAGGCGTAAGCCGGTGTATCTGGAAGGGGGCGTGAGCCATGCAAATGAGGCGTGACCCCATGCAAATGATGGGCTGAGCCTCAGACAGATATAATGTCCCGTGGACGCATCCCAGTGCGCATGCTCAGAATCACGTCGGAACTACTCCCTAAGATACGCCGGATCACTGCCTACGGCGTGGATGTAACCTACGCCTAGTCATATTGACGTCCTATGTAAAATACGTCGGCTTGTGTTCCCTGGTGCAGCCATTTGCATGGATGCTGCTGACTTACACCTGCTTTATGGGGAGTAACTTTACGCCGGACGTATGACTTTACGCGCACTGTGTCGGACGGACGTACATTCGTGAATCGGCGTATCTCCCTCATTTGCATATGTGAATAGAAAATCAATGGGTGCGCCAAATACATCCAGCGTAAATATGCGCCCACTCTACGCCGGCGTAGGAAAGTGATGTCGGTCGGATGAAGCCTATTTTCAGGCGTATCTCAGTTTGTGGGCACGGCGCACAGATACGATGGCGCATATTTGCACTTACGCAGCGTATCTCGAGATACGTCAGCGTAAGTGCTTTGTGAATCTGGGCCAGAGTCTTTAAAAGTCCATTATTCAAAAGCCGCATTGCAGTTCTTTCCGGAAGGAAGATCACGGAACGCCGTATCTCTATGTAGACTCCGATCAGCAGGTAGATGATCCAAGGTACACAATGGGCCCTTGTCTCCTGCCAGTGCCCCAGACTTTTTCTATTAAGAGAAAGCAAACATAACGCAAGGATAACACTCCAGATAATAATAATCCGGTGCACACGTGCAGCTGGAGCCTCATTAAAATTGTAGCTGAACAAAAACCCCCCTTTTACGGACCGATGGCTTAAAATGAAGACGTGCCCGGACAGAATGATAATGATCCTCCACTGAACGCACCGGCGGATAATTCCATCATCATTTGTAGGAATAACTGAAAACAACCTGTAGCTGTGGTTTAGGCACACATAGGGGCAGGCGTTCAGATCTCGGGTTATTAAAATGAAAAATGACCCTTGGGGGGAAAAAAGGGTACGCAGGAGTCATAAAGGGCCCAGAGGATGATCGTTTTTTCTTGTCTTCCTTGATCGGAGGTGAATCTTAGTTCAACGAGTTGATTATTACACAAGTGGAATGTTTTTTGATTGTCTTTAACCAATTGCCTCCCAAGCCTATAATGACACTTCTCTCCTAGTAATCATCATGCTTTTGCTAGAAAACAGTGTCGGACGGTGGTCAAATAATTTGGGGGGGGGCCAAACCAAGGACAACCCCCCCCCGGAGGACGGACGGTTGGCGTGCAGGGGCCTTCTTTCCTTACCTTATCAATCCTTACCTTATCAATCTTCATCCTGCCAGACAGCGAGGAGACTGAGAGCCGGGAGTAAGGCCCCGTACACACGAGCCAGAACCTCGATCGGAGCTGGATTCTGCCGAGAAACTCGGTCGTGTGTACACTTTTCACCGAGGAAGCCGACGAGGAACTCGTCGGGCCAAATAGAGAACATGCAGGGCCGGCCTTTGGGGTGTGCGAGCTGTGCGGCTGCACAGGGCGCCATGGGCAACAGGGTGCGCCCTGCGGCACACACAACTCACAGAATGTGAGTCACATCAGGGCCGATCCTAGATGGGGTGCAGTTCACCCAGGCGCCACAGAGGTGGGGGCGCTCAAGCCCCAGCCTGCCCTATACCACCCCAGCCTGCCCTATACCACCCCAACCTGCCCTATGCCACCACAACCTGCCCTATACCACCCCAACCTGCCCTATGCTACCGCAACCTGCCCTATACCACCCCAACCTGCCCTATACCACCACAACCTGACCTATGCCACCACACCCTGCTCTATACCACCCCAGCCTGCCCTATGCCACCGCAACCTGCCCTATGCCACTGCAACCTGCCCTATGCCACCGCAACCTGCCCTATGCTACCGCAACCTGCCCTATACCACCCCAACCTGCCCTATGCTACTGCAACCTGACCTATTGCCCCAGCGGTCCCAATACCACCCTATACTTGAATTTACAGGGGCCATTTGGGGGGGGGGGGCGCCACAGGATTATCTCGCACAGGGCGCCTGAACACCTAAGGCCGGCCCTGAGAACATGTTCTCTATTTCCTCATTGTTCAATGAGGAAAGTTGGCTCGCCGAGATCCTCGGCGGCTTCAACACAGAACTCGACGAGGAACTCGATGTGTTTGGCACGTCGAGTTCCTCGGACGTGTGTTCGGGGCCTAACAGATGCAGAGGGGGCGTGGGACGGCATATAGGGCAGATGACGCTTAATGACGGGTGTGAGGCAGATCCGGGACCGGTGACAGACAGAGAAAGATCATGGCTGCTGCTCTTCGCTCCTGCGGCCAATGCATATCTGGCTGAATAGAAAGAGGGTCCTGAGATCCGGACTCGATTGTCCGGGAGCTAAATATACCTTTAGCAACCCTGGGCAGCATGGGCTCATGGGGCATGTGCTTTGGGCCCCACAACAATGATTGGGCCCAAGGCAGCTGTCCCTTTTGCCCCACCTTTAAGACAGCCCTGACCTCATGTGACTCTAGGGCCCATCTTGGGTCAGGGTGGGGCCTTTTTAAGAGCCTGGCTCCCAGGTTACTAGTACTGCACTCAATGATGACACCGACAGACAACCCACAGCCCGGAGCCCAGGTAGTAAAGAACATCATCAAAGCCTGTCAGAGTGAGGGACAAGGTAAGTAATACACCTTACCCCTGCACCCCTAGACTAAATGAGCATTTAACCGCCTGCAGTGTGGGGTTACTAGTTCTGCACTTTACGTGATGATGCCGATGGACCATCCACATCCCAGAGTCAGAGTAGAAGAGAACAGCACTGGGTAAGTAATACACCTTAACCCTGCACCCCTAGATCAAATGAGCATTTAACCACTGCAATGTGTGTGTATGTGGGGGGGGGGGGGGTTACTAGTCCTACACTGTACATGATGATGCTGATTGACCATCCACATCCCATAGTCCTTGTATAAAAGGACAGCACTGGATCATATCGGAGTGAGAGATAGGGTAAGTAATAAACCTTACCCCTGCACCCTTAGGCTATACAAGGGTTTAACCGCTTGCAGTGTAGGTGGGGGTGCGGTGCGGTGGCAATAACGTACACGGGTCCAGGTGCAACATAAAGAACTTTTATTGGAGTAATGCAAATTAAGTTCACAATAAACCCGGTGGGAATACAGCCCAACCGAGAACACACGATGGTCCCAACAGCATATAGACAGCAGGTTTCAGCCGCACTGACAGGGCCTGTTAGAAAGGGCAGAATGCAGCCTGGCCGTCTTGTGCCTAAGCGGAAAAATGTTGACAGAAGTTGCAAACCTTATGCTTTCCCTCCTCGTCAGGAACCTTTCCCTGATGCTAGATCTGTCCGTATGCTACCCATTTGCAAATGCGTCATGCTGGAGAGCCAGAGCCTTAAATAGGCTTTGCCTGACCCAATATGGCTGTTGGAATCACAAGTGGTGGCAGCATCCAATTGTTTAGCTTCCCCAGTGACCCAGGAAACCATAGAGCATGGGTCTCCAAACTGTGGCCCAGGGGTTGATTCCGGCCCTTAGCTTGCCTATATCTGGCCCTTGGGGCACTATTCCATCAACTGACACCAATGATGAGGCACCATTCCCCCTACTGACACCATCTATGGGGCACTATATTTCTCATTAATACAAACAACGGGGCACTATTTCTCCTGGGGCATTTTCTACTCTCACTGGCCACATTCTGGCACCCCTAAAGCCTCAAGGTTAGACAATTTGGAGAATCACAAGTGTTGGCGGCATCCAATTGAATAGCTTCCCAAGGGACCCAGAAAACCATAGAGCATGGGTCTCCAAACTGCGGCCGAGGGGTCAATTCTGACCCTTTGCTTGCCTATATCTGGCCTTTGGGGCACTATTTCATCAACTGACACCAATGATGGGGCACCATTCCCTCTGAAGCCATTTTTTCCAGGGGAATTTTCTACTCCCACTGGCCACATTCTGGCCCCCCTAAAGCCTCAAGGTTAGAAAGTTTGGACACCTCTGCAAGCCAGGTTCCTCTTGACATTCTCTCCAACTGCAATGCCACTGTGGGTGCGCACCACCTACAGTGGAGAAAGTAGACTGCACCTGTCTAGAGGGGGTTTCTAGTCCTGCACTGTAAGTGATAAAGCTGATGGACCACCCACAATCCAGAGCCCTAGACCTAGACCAACCTAGAGGAGAACAGCACTGGAGCCTGCCGGAGTAAGAGATAAAATAAGTAATACACCTTACCCCTGTGCCCCTAGCAGGGGCAGGCTGACAACTAATGGGGCCCCCGGGCAATATGAGATTATGGGGCCCCCAGGCAATAGATTATGGGGCCACACAATATATACACATACGCATACAGTATGCATACACAGTATACACACAGTATATACACACACACAGAATACACATATACACACTGAAAAGGTGCTGGAGAGGCGGGGCAGCTATAATCTTGGGAATTTTAGACCAAAAGGATGTCGGTAAGGGACATTTCAGGGACTGATGTAAAAAAAAGCACAGATTTTTGCATACTGTCCCTGGTTTTACTGAGGCTGGCAACCCTGATGAGGCCCCCTAGTGGCATGGGGCACTCGAGTGCCCAAATGGTCAGTCCGCCCCTGGCCCCTAGACTAAACAGCATTTAACAGCTTACAGTGGGGAGGGGTGAGGATTTTGTCTAATTTCGGGAGTTCAGTCCTAATTCTGAAATCAAGGTGTAGCACTCACCCCTGAAGGTTCCGCTGGTTGATTTGGGGTCGGCCTGCTAAGTTACCCTGGCGGTGTCTAGGGGTGCAATTGTGAGAACAGTGGTAGTGAACGAAGGTCCAGACAGCCAATAAAAGGGTTTTCAATGCTTTATTGCCCAGGCCAAACACGGCCAACATCAACACGTATTGGGAAGGTCAAGGTTGATGAAGGAAAGAGAAGAGAACCTTGCGGTATCAGGCCCAGGGCCGGACTGGGAGTAAAAACCAGCCCTGGAAAACATTTCATACCAGCCCTATAGCATTATTATACCAGCCCAACATCATAACGTCATTATTTTTTTGTTCATAAAAGAGAAAACCATACATTTTAAAGAAATATTTAAAGAGCGTATTATATAAGGATAAGACAGATATGAAAGCACATAGGGCTAGGGAGATTTTATATATATATATATATATATATATATATATATATATATATATATATTACACAGTGGAACCTCGGATTACGAGCATAATCCGTTCCAGGAGAATGCTCGTAATCCAAAGTGCTCACATATCAAAGTGAGTTTCCCCATTGAAGTTAATGGAAACGAAAATAATTTGTTTCGCATTGACTTCAATTGAATGCAATACCGCATGTGGCCAGAGGTGGGGGGCGCCGGAGAGCATCGGAGACACTCGGAAATGTCACTTGCCACCAGATTCAGCATGTCACTTGCCATCCGTCCCCTGCCACCAGATTTAGTGTGTCACTTGCCACCCATCCCGTCACCAGATTCAGCGTTTCACTTGTCACTTGGACTGGGTGACAGCAGGGGGACTGGGCGACAGCAGGGGGACTGGCTGACAGCAGAGGACTGGGCGACAGCAAGGGGACTGGGCGACAGAGGACTTGGCGACAGCAGGGGACTGGGTGACAGAGGACTGGGCGACTGTGTGACAGAGGACTGTGTGACAGCAGGGGACTGTGTGACAGCAGGGGACTGGGTGACAGCAGGGGACTGGGTGACAGCAGGGGACTGGGTGACAGAGGGCTGGGTGACAGCAGGGGACTGAGTACCAGGGGGCTGGGTGACAGAGGACTGGGTGACAGCAGGGGACTGGGTGACAGCAGGGGACTGGGTGACAGCAGGGGACTGGGTGACAGCAGGGGACTGGGTGACAGCAGGGGACTGGGTGACAGAGGACTGGGTGACAGCAGGGTACTGGGTAACAGGGGACTGGGTGACAGAGGACTGGGTGACAGCAGGGGACTGGGTGACAGGGGACTGGGTGACAGAGGGCTGGGTGACAGAGGGCTGGGTGACAGGGGACTGGGTGACAGGGGACTGGCTGCCTGGGGGCTGGGTGACAGAGGGCTGGGTGACAGGGGACTGGGTGACAGGGGACTGGGTGACAGGGGACTGGGTGACAGAGGGCTGGGTGACAGAGGGCTGGGTGACAGAGGGCTGGGTGACAGAGGACTGGGTGACAGAGGACTGGGTGACAGGGGACTGGGTGACAGAGGACTGGGTGACAGGGGGCTGGGTGACAGAGGGCTGGGTGACAGAGGACTGGATGACAGCAGGGGACTGGATGACAGCAGGGGACTGGATGACAGCAGGGGACTGGGTGACAGCAGGGGACTGGGTGACAGCAGGGGACTGGGTGACAGGGGGCTGGGTGACAGAGGAGTGAGTGACAGAGGAGTGAGTGACATAGAAGTGGGTGACAGAGGACTGGGTGACAGCAGGGGACTGGGTGACAGAGGACTGGGTGACAGCAGGGTACTGGGTGACAGGGGACTGGGTGACAGAGGACTGGGTGACAGCAGGGGACTGGGTGACAGGGGACTGGGTGACAGAGGGCTGGGTGACAGAGGGCTGGGTGACAGGGGACTGGGTGACAGGGGACTGGGTGACAGGGGACTGGGTGACAGAGGGCTGGGTGACAGAGGACTGGGTGACAGCAGGGGACTGGGTGACAGCAGGGGACTGGGTGACAGCAGGGGACTGGGTGACAGCAGGGGACTGGGTGACAGGGGGCTGGGTGACAGGGGGCTGGGTGACAGGGGGCTGGGTGACAGAGGACTGGCTGCCTGGGGGCTGGGTGACAGAGGGCTGGGTGACAGAGGACTGAGTGACAGAGGACTGGGTGACAGGGGGCTGGGTGACAGAGGAGTGAGTGACAGAGGAGTGAGTGACAGAGGAGTGAGTGACAGAGGAGTGAGTGACAGAGGAGTGAGTGACAGGGGGCTGGGTGACAGAGGGCTGGGTGACAGAGGGCTGGGTGACAGAGGGCTGGGTGACAGGGGACTGGGTGACAGGGGACTGGGTGACAGGGGACTGGGTGACAGCAGGGGACTGGGTGACAGCAGGGGACTGGGTGACAGGGGACTGGGTGACAGCAGGGGACTGGGTGACAGAGGGCTGGGTGACAGGGGGCTGGGTGACAGAGGGCTGGGTGACAGGGGGCTGGGTGACGGAGGACGGGGTGACGGGGTCAGGGTGACGGGGGACTGGGTCAGGGTGACAGGGGACGGGGGACTGGGTCAGGGTGACGGGGGACTGGGTCAGGGTGACGGGGGACTGGGTCAGGGTGACGGGGGACTGGGTCAGGGTGACGGGGGACTGGGTCAGGGTGACAGGGGACTGGGTCAGGGGGACGGGGGACTGGGTCAGGGTGACGGGGGACTGGGTCAGGGTGACGGGGTGACAGGGGACTGGGTAGAGAGAGATGATACAGTCCAGATTACAATTTGCAGGGCAGCAAAGGTGACAGAGAAAGGGGGTGCACCATGCAACCCCCTCTCTCTCTCTGTCACCTTTGCTGCCCTGCAAATTGTAATCTGGACTGTATAATCTCTCTCACCATTCCATGGTCAACCCCCCCCCCCCCTCCCCTCTCTGAGATTATTAGACAGATACTTTTCATTTTCCAGGGGCAGCAAAGGTAGATAGGTGGCAGAGAGAGGAGGAGGGGGGGGGGGCGGGGGGTGCACCGTTATATGGTGAGAGAGAGTCGAGAGATGTTATACAGGTCAGGATTTCTAATCTTTTTTTCCTCACCTTGTGCTCCAAGGGTGCCCGGGCCGCGCGTTATCTTCTTCTCTGCGGCTGAAGACACGTGACGTCACTCTGCACTTGGCGGTGCTGGCGCCGCACGGGAAGAAGGAAGAACATCTGACGTTCGTTTCTTCTCCTGCTCGGCTCCTCCCCTCCCTCAGACACGTGACACGATCGCGCCTCCAGACAGTCCACACAGCCGCGAAAGTGCAGCGGCGAGCATGGCGGCCGCAAATCGCCGGCGGCCGGCCGCCGCTGCTTTTAAAAACATACACACAATGATCAGAGGTGAGAGCCATTAACATGACAGTCACTGGGAGAGGGCTAATTGAAAAGTGCGGCCGCGATGGCGGCCGCCGCCGTGGCCCGGCCACACAGGCAGCTAAACTTGTTGTTTTTTGACTGACTTCAGGCGGCCTACCGGGAATTTTCCCGGTATCCCGGTAGGCCAGTCCGGCCCTGATCAGGCCTGGATGTTGAATGGAGCCGTCAATACTGCTCTGCATAGTACCAATTGTAGTAACTCGTTGCCACTGTGCTCGGAGTGGGTAAAGTGCCCCCGGACAGACCCCTATAATAGGCCTGGCAGCCGAAGCGTCACTCTGAACTAGCTGGGAGGAATGAGTCTCTCTCACAGACCCGGCTCTAGGGCCTCTGCCACAGGCCAATTTCAATAAAGGACCTACGTGAATAAAGAGAGCGAATCCTCCCAGTTGACTTTTCCTATATGGGCCCCCCGGATGACAGCGAGCATATACCTGTCAGTGGTCTGGATGCCCGATCCCAGGCTGGGATCCCCTCAACAAGTCATGGGACCCAGTGGAAGACTGGGGTCTCTTTTCTCCTCAGGATGAAGTTTGATGCAGCCGTCAGCTTTGGCCAGGTGGGCCGCGCTGGTGGGGTCCATGGATGCTGTGAAGCATGTAATTCTCCCTGCTTGTTTTAGAGATATTGTGTGTGTTAGAGGTAAAAAGGGTTCATGTGTTACAGGCTGATTGATATGTTAATGACCCTTCCTCAGCCAGCTCCCTAGTTCAAATGGTAATTGATTTATTGTGTGTGGGAAGGAGACCGGCCTTACTGTTTACAATGATTAGATAAGTGGCTCATGTTAATTATTCTGATTGCTTCATTGTGGTCAGGCTGTTACACCTAGTAATTAACTCCGCTGATGTCCTTATCTAAAGAAAATGTGTTTTCAGGTCGGCTCCGAATTATCTGGCTATATTCTGTATGAGAACTCCAGAGTGGGTGAAAAGGGGGTGGAGCTCCCATTGTTCCTTGATTAAGGATTTAGCTTGTAAAACTGTATTTATAACCAGCAGCAAGCTGCCAATAAATCAGTCTTGGTTCCAGCATCCAGTCTTGACTCATGTGTGGGGGATCCTGTGATGTTCTTGTATGGAGAGGAGGGAATGCTTGACGGGGATATCATACCGATACCGTCACAAATTGGTTGGTAGCAGCGGGATTTTCCCTTCTACTCCCCTTCACACCCGGATTCCAAGCCGACACTGGAAGAACTACTGGAAGTTCGTGGAAGGATTGCTAGCAACAAAACCAAGCGGGTCATCATAGCAGAATCAATGGAGCTAGACCAGGAGGACGGGATTGCAGCAACGCCAGCAGTACAAGAGATGGAGACACCAGTGATTCAGGAGGAGGAATCGCCAGCCAACAAGCTAATGAGAGAGAAGCTAGCGTGGTTCGGCCCGAACCCAACGCCGGATGTGGTGCTGAAAGTGATGGACCTGTTAGTAAACGCAGAGCTACAGAAGGCTAAAGAAATAAGAGACGCAGAGCTACAGGAGGCTAAAGAAATAAGAGACGCGGAGCTACAGAAGGATAAACAAATAAGGGACGCAGAACTACAGAAGGATAAACAAATAAGGGACGCAGAGCTACAGTTAAAACTGGCAGCAGTCCAACAAGCAGCCGCACCTTCTACGAACAGTGAGTACAGCACAGCAGACGCAAGGAAGATTCCGTTTAGTGCTTTTAAAGCTTTTGATGAAAAGGACTGTGAGATTGATAACTACCTGGCGGATTTTGAGCGACAATGTAACCTGCACCGAATAGCTAGAGGAGAGTGGGTTTCAATATTGTCAGGCAAACTGTCAGGCAAAGCTTCTGATGCTTTCCGGACCGTGCCAGATCAGGATATCCATAGCTACGCCAGGGTTAAAGAAGCGCTCCTGGCTCGTTATGCAGTAACCCCAGAGTCCCACCGACAGAAGTTCAGGGACTCACGCAAAACCACGAAAGACTCTTACGCAGAATGGGCATGCCAGCTGTCCCTGTCGGCCTCTAACTGGGTTAACAGCAGCCAGGCCACCACCGCAGAGGACATTTTGCAACTAATGCTCCTGGAGCAATTTTACAATCACATCCAGACGGACGTCAAGGATTGGGTGAGAGATCGCAGGCCCATGACTCTACCAGAGGCCGCGAAGTTGGCAGATGAATATGCGGATACTCGCAAGACAAACCAGGTCACACCACGGGTACAACCCCCACAACCAACGGCGTCCTCACACCCACCAGCCGCTAGATACCAACCGCCTAACAGACCGATGACATATAGCCCTCGCTACCCACGCCAGGAGGACAACGAACAACGCTGCTTCCGGTGCAAACAGTTGGGTCACTTCAAGCAGAATTGCCCCATGAATGACAACACCAGGTCAAATTGGTCTCAACCTGGGTACCGCCCACCAGCAGCAGCCCATTGTGTAGACTCAGCTTGGGATCCCCAGGAGCTGGGTCAGGAAGAACCATTGGGCACCCCTTACGAAGCCCTCATGGTACAATCTGTTATTACGGACAACAGGGAACACCATTGTCAGCTGGTCATGGGCGACAGCCATGAGCCGGAGGGGCCTTGGAGGGAGCTGGGCAGAAAGAGGCACCGCCAGCTACCCTCCAAGAAGAAGAGGTCCTGGAAGTCATATAACCAGCGGACCTGGGAGGAGAAGAAGCGACTGGAGGAGAGGGAGTCGCAGCGGGCGTCCCAGATGCGGGCCGAGATGTTCGCCAAGGGCCCACCGGTGGCCCCTTACACCACCACCCAGTTCCTGATGATGAAGGACCACGTGGAGAGCCTGCAGGACATGAGCAAGCAGGAGCTGATCCGTGAGTACATAGAGCTGGGGGAGTGCATAAGCCGCATGGAGGAGGAGAACAACCACCTGAGGTCACAGCAGGCTGTCCCCCCCAGGCTCCATGAACTGGAGATGGAGCTGGAGAAGCTCCAAGAGGAGAACCGGCGGCTGCGGAGGGAGCAGGGGGTGGCTGACCTTATGGGGCTCTGAGTCCCCTTCCCCCCCCCCCGGACTCTGAGCACCAGTGCTACAGCATTTCAACAAATATAACTTTTTCTTTTTATGAATCTCCTGTGATTGTCACTTCAGAGCCATAACCTGCCCCCTCCCATAGCGGGACACCTAGACGGCGGCGCACAGACCCATTCGCTGTCTTCACACTGACTTCTGGTGACTCTGCAGATCGCACAAAGACTTGGGGACTGACCGGCGTGGGATCTGACGACCCGGTGGCATACCTGAGTCTGAAGCAGTTGCCAAGGGAGGTCAGTCACGCCAAACGGAGTTAACCTCGGACTAAAAGCTCTGAACCCGTCAACCCTACTGGACCAGGGAAGGTCCAACCGGGTTTGCCGGAGCAGGGAGAAAAAGGGGGGCCATTGTGAAGCATGTAATTCTCCCTGCTTGTTTTAGAGATATTGTGTGTGTTAGAGGTAAAAAGGGTTCATGTGTTACAGGCTGATTGATATGTTAATGACCCTTCCTCAGCCAGCTCCCTAGTTCAAATGGTAATTGATTTATTGTGTGTGGGAAGGAGACCGGCCTTACTGTTTATAATGATTAGATAAGTGGCTCATGTTAATTATTCTGATTGCTTCATTGTGGTCAGGCTGTTACACCTAGTAATTAACTCCGCTGATGTCCTTATCTAAAGAAAATGTGTTTTCAGGTCGGCTCCGAATTATCTGGCTATATTCTGTATGAGAACTCCAGAGTGGGTGAAAAGGGGGTGGAGCTCCCATTGTTCCTTGATTAAGGATTTAGCTTGTAAAACTGTATTTATAACCAGCAGCAAGCTGCCAATAAATCAGTCTTGGTTCCAGCATCCAGTCTTGACTCATGTGTGGGGGATCCTGTGATGTTCTTGTATGGAGAGGAGGGAATGCTTGACGGGGATATCATACCGATACCGTCACAGATGCGCGTACCCTGAAGGTGGATACCGCACCTGGAACGGGGACCCCGTGAAAAAGAAAAAAAAAACTCAACTCATGACCCCTGTCACAGATATACTCTCCCCCAGCATGCCCTGCCTGGGAAAAACTCCTCCAATTGGCTGCTGGGGAAAACTTGCTCTGCCAGAACCCCTCTGGCGCCAACTGCCGGCAAGGGGTGGTATTGCACCCCTTGACCACAGACTGACCCAGTGGACATTTCTGGGATGACAGAAGTCCCAAATTTAGACAAACACGAATGGGAGCAAAGTAATGCCGCGTACAGACGCTCGTTTTTTGTGATAGAAAAAAACGACGTTTTATGTGATGAAAAAAAACGACGTTTTTCAAACTTCATTTTCAAAAACGATGTAGCATACACACCATCGTTTTTTCCAAAAGCTCTAGCAAAGCGCGGTTACGTTCAGCACCTACGACGGCACTCTGTTCCATTCAAACTTGCGTCCTAACTTGCTTCTGAGCATGTGCGGGTTTAAAAACGTTGTTTTAAACGTCGTTTTGGACTACACACAGTGATTTTTTATGACACAAAAAACGACGTTTTGAAAAACGACACAAAAAATTTAAGCATGCTTCAATTTTTTTTTTTGTCGTTTTTCACAAGACATAAAACAACGTTTTCCCCACACACGGTTATTTTAAAACGTAGTTTTTTTTCATCACATAAAGTGATGGTGTGTACGCGGCATAAGGCTGCTTTCACATTGCAGCGTGCAGCGCGGTGACGGTATAGCCGCGCTATTTGTAGCGCGGCTATACCATGGTGTTTACCGCGATATTCGGGCGCTAGCGGTGAGGTAAAAAAAAAGTCAAAAGGGTCAATACTGCCCGCGCTTTCCCATTGATTTCAATGGGAAGGCGCGGTATAGGAGCGGTGAACACACCGCTCCTATACCACGGTAAAGATGCGGCTAGCAGGACTTTTGGAGCGTTCCTGCTAGCGCATCGCTTCAATGTGAAAGCCTTCGGGCCAAGGGGGCGCTACAAAGGGATTGCGGCATAATTTGTGTGTGTGTGTGTGTGTGTGTGGGTGGGGGGGGGGGAGTGTCGAAAAGACATGGGGCCATATTCTCAAATAATTTACGCAGGCGTATCAGCAGATACGCCGACGTAAGTCCGATCCTATGTTTAAGTGTATTCTCAAACTGAGATACACTTAAACATGCCTAAGATACGACGGCCTGCGCCGTTGTATCTTAGGCTGCAATATTTACGCTGACCGCTAGGTGGCGGTCAGCGTAGAATATGCAAATGACTAGTCACGCCGATTCTCTAACGTACGCTTGCCCGCCGTAGTGTTTTAACGTCGTTTCCGTAGGCGATACGCGGCGTAAAGATAAAGATGCCCCCTAGGTGGCGTACTCAATGTTAAGTATGGCCGTCGATCCCGCGTCGAAATTTGAAAATTTAACGTCGTTTGCGTAAGTCGTCCGTGAATGCCGCTGGACGCCATTTAGGTTACAGTCAAAACAAATGACGTCCGTGAGACGTCATTTAGCGCAATGCACGTCGGGTAATTTACCCGACGGAGCATGCGCATTACGATCGGCGCGGGAGCGTGCCTAATTTAAATGATCCACGCCCCCTACCAGGATCATTTGAATTAGGAGGGCTTGCGCGGGTGGACTTTACGCGACGCCGCCGCAAGTTTACAGGTAAGTGGTTTGGGAATCAGGCACTTGCCACTTAAACTTGCGGCGGCGTAACGTAAAGGACATACGTTCCGCCGCCTCAGATCTATAAGAATATGGCCCCTTGTTTCCTATCTCAGAAAAATAGGGAGTATGGTTTTTGGGTGGACTCATCCTATCAGCCCAACCAGATATAAACCTGAACCCCAGGCTTGTATTGATCACAAGACACATGGAAAGATTTTAGCCTGAAAAGTGAACCAAAGTGCAGACGACGGCCTTTCACCCGCATAATATATATATATTTTCTCAGCCCTGTATTATGTAAGGAAAGAACGGCATTATCCAGGTTAAGTACAAGCTCCATAATTGATATCTGACATGTGTTTTGGAGGGGGGTTTACATACACATCCCATAAACCCACGCACCTCCTCCAACATATGTTCTGCTTTCTGCTAAGTGGGAAGCCGGTGCAAACACCGGTCATTTGTCTCAAATTATCATGACAGTGGAAGTGGAGAGCCGTTAAAGCCACTGATAGAAATGTGATTTATCAGGCCAAAGCGCCAGGAGATTTATGGGGGATTCTGTTTTTTCTCTGCATTGTAGACAGGGCTGCAGTCGGAGTTGATGCTTCCCCAGCCACCGCAAGCCCATACTCCTTATATTTCTAATCAGGAACCTTCTAACCTCCTTCCCTTCCACTCCTTGTCTGTATAATGTCCATAGTCAAAGGGCTGGGAATGGGGGCAAGTGATGGTTGCAGCACCACTGCTGAGTTAGCCTTGCAAATATCACTTCCCATGGTTGCTAATAGGGGCAGCCCAAATTTTTGCAGAATGTCGCCAATTGTGCCAATGGAGTGAGAGACCCGGGAGAGACGCCACTCTCATGCACCCTCGCTGGATCGAGAGTGGACTCAGAAGGGCCAGATCCACGAAGCAGTTACGCCGCGTAACTTCTAGGTTGCTCCGGCGTATCTTTGTTTTGTATCCACAAGACAAGATACGCCTGAAGCTGGGCTAGATCCGACTGGCGTACGTCTTAGTACGCCGTCGGATCTAAGGTGCATATTTGCGCTGACCGCTAGGTGGCGCTTCCGTCGATTTCCGCGTCGAGTATGCGAATTAGCTAGATACGGCAATCCACAAACGTACGTCCGCCCGGGGCATTTTTTTTACGTCCTTTACGTAAGGCTTTTTTCGGCGTAACGTTACCCCTGCTATATGAGGTGTACGCAATGTTAGGTATGGACGTCGGGCCAGCGTCGAGTTTTCCGTCGTGTACGTCGTTTGTGTAAAACGTTCGCTAATAGGGCTTTGCGTAGAATTACGTTCACGTCGAAAGCATTGGCTTGTTGCGGGTTAATTTGGAGCATGCGCACTGGGATACCCCAACGGACAGCGCATGCGGCGTTAAAAAAAAACTTCATTTACGTGGGGTCAAGACGCTAAAAAATGTATTCTGCCTTTAGAACCACTTTAAGGCTGCATTCACACCTAGGTGTAGGCAATAGCGGCGTTTTCCGGCGTTTTTTTTCGGCGTTTTGTCGCGCGTATTCATGCTAATATGCGCGTTTGCATACAGCGCTGTCCGACGTTTTTGTACTTTGACGTTTTTTTTTTAGCCAATAGGAAAAACTATCATCTTTTCATCACTTGTTGCTATGTTGGTAGATTTTTTTAATCTTCTGCATGGGCGACAAGTTCTATTGACGAAACGCCCGTTGTCGCGCAAGTCGCTTGAATCGAGCGTTTCCATTACTTTCTATGGGAAATGGAAACGCTCAAATACGCGCATATCGCGCGATATGCGTGACAAAAAAGGGTCCGGAACTTTTATTGACTACATGCGATGCGCGTCAGGCGCATCGGCGTTCAGATGTGAACCATGCCCATAGCCTTACATGTATTTTGGTCCCTCTGGCGTTTGTGTGCGTCGCGCTACAGGCGACAAAACGCCAAGGTGTGAATGGGCTCTAAGTGAGTAACCAGTAATGGAGATCTCCCTAGTCTTATTAGTCCCAGCTGGGCCAAAGTGTTTTGGAGAAGGGGCCGTCAGGGCTCCTCAAGCTGTGTTCCCCCAAAACAATGCCCATGGACACTCAGCAACAATTACAAAGCGAAATACCTGTGCGGTTAATAATTCACTTCAAAATACGTAGAAAAGGACATTCTGAGCCTGGAATGCGAACAAAACACATTACAGAGCGCATAATCACTATCCAGCCATTAATCTCCATGGCCGTACATTACAATTACTGAAATAATGACGGGCACAGTGGTAACAATTAATACTTTTCTTATTTTTTTTTTTTTATATGGCCAATTAAGCAAATCAAAATGCTTGGGAAACAGATACTGAGCTAAGAGACGTGCCAACGTTTTCTGCTGTGTGTGGCTAATAACACGATGGAACTTCACAGAGATTTCCCAAATTATCCAAGCTCTATCAAACACTTACAATTCTTTATTTTTTTAAAGGATTCAGACAAACCGCCAAACATACAAATAAATCACAGATAAAGGAATTATTTCATCACCCATAAAAAAAGTTTTATATTTATTTAATTTTAATATACAGAATGTTATGTTGCATGTTACAGTTCAAATTATTGACTGCCAATGCACCAGAAGAGACAAATAAACTAACATGTAGGGCTAGATTCACATAGCCCGCCCTAACTTTGCGGCGGCGTAGCGTATCTTGTTTACACTACGCCGCCGTAAGTTAGCGAGGCAAGTACATGATTCACAAAGTACTTGCCTGCTAAGTTACGGCGGCGTAGCCTAAAGCGAGCGGGCGTAAGGGCGCCTAATTCAAAATAGGCTGAGGGGGCGTGTTCTATGTTAATTTGTGTTGACCTGACGCGATTGACGTTTTTTTTGGAACGGCGCATGCGCCGTCCGCCTACATATCCCAGTGTGCATTGCGGCAACGTACGCCGCACGGGCCTATTGGTTTCGACGTGGACGTAAATGACGTAAATCCCTATTCACGGACGACTTACGCAAACAACGTAAAATTTTCAAATTTCGACACGGGAACGACGGCCATACTTAACATTGGCTACGCCACCTAGGGGGCATGTTTATCTTTAGGCGGCCTATCTCTTACGGAAACGGCGTATCTTTACTGCGTTGGGCGGACGTACGTTCGTGAATAGGCGTATCTAGTGATTTACATATTCTACGCCGACCGCAATGAAAGCGCCACCTAGCGGCCAGCCTAAATATTGCACCCTAAGATAGGACGGCGCAAGCCGTCGTATCTTAGATAGGTTTAAGTGTATCTCTGTTTGAGAATACACTTAAACATAGGTCGGCGCAAATTCCGAATTAGGTCGGCGTATCTACTGATACGCCGGCCTAACTCTTACTGAATCTGGTCCGTAGAATTATTTTTTTTTTTTAAAGGGGTTGTAAAGGTAAAAAAAAAAATCCCTAAAGATCTTCCTTTACCTTAGTGCAGTCCTCCTTCACTTATCTCATCCTTCCATTTTGCTTTTAAATGTGCTTATTTCTTCTGAGAAATCCTCACTTCCTGTTCTTCTGTCTGTAACTCCACACAGTAATGCCAGGCTTTCTCCCTGGTGTGGAGTGTCGTGCTCGCCCCCCTCCTTGGACTACAGGAGAGTCAGGACGCCCACTAACACACAGCTCCTTTCTCTATCTGCAACGTAGAGAGCGTCCTGACTCTCCTGTAGTCCAAGGGAGGGGGCGAGCACAATACTCCACACCAGGGAGAAAGCCTTGCATTACTGTGTGGAGTTACAGACAGAAGAACAGGAAGTGAGGATTTCTCAGAAGAAATAAGGACATTTAAAAGCAAAATAGAAGGATGAGGTAAGTGAAGGAGGACTGCACTAAGGTAAAGGAAGCTATTTAGGAAAACAAAAATTGTACCTTTACAACCCCTTTAACTTTATATTTGTATTAGATATAAAAGTACATGCTTTTCTCCCACTGTTTTTAGTTTTCTTCATGTACCAAATTTTATTGTCTATGTCAGGGGTCTCCAAACTTTCTAAACAAAGGACCAGTTTACCGTCCTTCAGACTTCATGGGGGCCGGACTGTAGCCATTGGGAGTGGAAAATGTCTTGGCATCAGTAGGTGTAAACAATGCCCTATCATTGGTGTCATTGGCCTCCATTGTTGGTGTCACTAGGAGGAATTGTGTCCCTTCATTGGTGTCATTGGCCTCCATTGTTGGTGTCACTAGGACGAATTGTGTCCCTTCATTGGTGTCATTGGGCTCCATTGTTGGTGTCACTAGGAGGAATTGTGTCCCTTCATTGGTGTCATTGGGCGCCATTGTTGGTGTCACTAGGAGGAATTGTGTCCCTTTATTGGTGTCATTGGCCTCCATTGTTGGTGTCACTAGGAGGAATTGTGTCCCTTCATTGGTGTCATTGGGCTCCATTGTTGGTGTCACTAGGAGGAATTGTGTCCCTTCATTGGTGTCATTGGCCTCCATTGTTGGTGTCACTAGGAGGAATTGTGTCCCTTCATTGGTGTCATTGGGCTCCATTGTTGGTGTCACTAGGAGAAATTGTGTCCCTACATTGGTGTCATTGGGCTCCATTGTTGGTCTCACTGGAAGGATTTGCGCCCCATCGTTGGGGTCTTTGGGAGGAATTATGCTCCTCTGTTGGTATCAGATGGGGGAATTATGCCACATCATTGGTGTCTTCGTCCCCATTGCTGGTGTCATTAGGAGGAATTGTGCCCCATCGTTGTGGTCATCGGGAGAAATTGTGCACATTTGTTGGTGTCAGATGGGGGAATTGTGCCACATCTTTGGTGTTGGATGTATTCCGCTGGGATTTTGATCTGATGGTGTGTACAGCCATCAGATCAAAATCCGCCAGAGGATGTATCCGCTGGAAATGGTCCGGCGGACCGTTTCCAGCGGAAATCCTCTCGTGTGTACAAGGCCTCATTCTGCACTGACTCTTTGAAATTGCCCCAGCCACTAATCAAATCCAATCCGGGGACAAAACTGGGGACAGACTTGGTCCGGGGACAGTGTGCTCAATCCAGGGACTGTCCCCTGAAATCGGCATGTCTGGTCACCCTGTCCCATAGGCCCCTTTACCAGTTCCCTTTGGTCTGGTGACAATTTCGGCCTGGAAAGGGGAGCATGTAGCAGAGTACTTGATTAAATAGACAGGATCAGTCAGTGAACATGGAATCTGTAAATTTAGCCCAGAGTCAAGAGCCGTTCAGTAAGTCAGAAATAATTTGCTCTGTAGACCGAAGCCGCACAATATGTCTTTTGCTTGGTCCAGGCAGCTGTGTTGGTATTCTTGACACAGGAAACCATTTTGCTTCCAGTTCCAGCAGAGCGTACATTCATATCCGGCAGACTGTGCAGGTTTCCCGAATGATTGCTGAACAGTTTTCTGACCTCGCCAGAGAGCGCGGCCAGTCACTGGAAGCCGCGTACAGGGAGGAGAAGGGGGGGCTTGGAAGGAGGGTGGGGGGGGGGGGGCAAGGCTTCTTACATTGCATCTGTTAGCCAAGTTAGAATAAGATGGGAGAGGTGAGAAAATGGCCAGATCCTTCCTTGACACTTGTTCCCATAATAACCCGGTTATAGTCCCACAGAAGGCCCTGAAACCTCATTTACCGAAACACGTGTGCCTGCCACACAGGCTTGTAAAACGCACTTTAAATATTTACACCGCATTCCTCGCATGGAAATGCTCGGAAGCAGGTCTGTGACCTTCGACGTGTGTTTATATAGGAAGAGGAAAAAATGGCTTAACTAACATGGGTGGAAAATATGTCATATGTTCGTTAAGCAGAACAAATATTTATTGGTTGATCAATGATCCAAAACAAGAGAAGCCACCTGGAGAAAAAAAAAATTCTATAATAAAGAAGCACTCAAAGAATAAATTGAAAGAATAAAAAGTTGGTTTTCCTATTTTTGTCTCTCTCTCTCTCTTTATATGTAAGGCCTCGTACACACGATAGGATAGCCAGAGGACAATGGTCTGAAGGTTAACCACTTAAAGCGGGAGTTCACCCATTTATTACATTTTTTTTTTTCTTCCCCTAGATTCCTGCTCGTTCGGTCTAGGGGAATCGGCTATTTGTATTAAAATATGAGCTGTACTTACCCGTTTTCGAGATGCATCTTCTTCCGTCGCTTCCGGGTATGGGTCTTCGGGAGCGGGCGTTCCTTCTTGATTGACAGTCTTCCGAGAGGCTTCCGACGGTCGCATCCATCGCGTCACTCGTAGCCGAAAGAAGCCGAACGTCGGTGCGGCTCTATACTGTGCCTGCGCACCGACGTTCGGCTTCTTTCGGAAAATCGTGACGCGATGGATGCGACCGTCGGAAGCCTCTCGGAAGACTGTCAATCAAGAAGGAACGCCCATTCCCGCAGCCCATACCCGGAAGCGACGGAGAGGATGCATCTCCTAAACGGGTAAGTACTGCACATATTTTAAAACAAATAGCCGATTCCCCTAGAGAAAATGAGCAGGAATCTAAGGGGAAAAGTGCCCTCTAAGGGTGAACCCCCGCTTTAAGCCCCGGACCTTTAGGCAGCTAAATGCCCAGGCCAGGTTTTGCGATTCGGCACTGCGTCGATTTAACAGACAATTGCGCGGTCGTGCGACGTGGCTCCCAAACAAAATTGGCGTCCTTTTTTCCCCACAAATAGAGCTTTCTTTTGGTGGTATTTGATTACCTCTGCGGTTTTTATTTTTTGCGCTATAAAGAAAAATAGAGCGTCAATTTTGAAAAAAATTCTATATTTTTTACTTTTTGCTATAATAAATATCCCCCGAAAACATATATAAAAATTATTTTTCCCTCAGTATAGGCCGATACGTATTCTTCTACCTATTTTTGTATAAAAAAAAATCGCAATAAGTGTTTATCGATTGGTTTGCGCAAAATTTATAGCGTTTACAAAATAGGGGATAGTTTTATTGCATTTTTATTATTTTTTTTTTACTACTATTGGCAGCGATCAGCGATTTTTTTCGTGACTGCGACATTATGGCAGACACTTCGGACAATTTTGACACATTTTTGGAACCATTGGCATTTTCACAGCAAAAAATGCATTTAAATTGCGTTGTTTATTGTGAAAATGACAGTTGCAGTTTTGGAGTTAACCACAGGGGGCGCTGAACGTGTTAGGCTTCACCTAGTGTGTGTTTACAACTGTAGGGGGGTGTGGCTGTAGGACTGACGTCATCGATTGAGTCTCCCTATAAAAGGGATCACTCGATCGATATGCCGCCACAGTTAAGCCGTGTTTACATACGGCTCTCCCCGTTCTTCAGCTCCGGGGAGCGATCGCGACGGGGCGGCTATAAACGAAGCGATAGCCGCGCCGTCGTCCCGGATCGCTCCCCGAGGTAAGCCGCCCGCCGCACGCAGCGGAGGGGGCCCCGATCGGACCCCCCACCCGCTAGAAGGCAGGGACGTATATATACGCCCATCTGCCTGTACGTGCCATTCTGTGGATGTAAATAGGCGTGCGGCGGGCGTTAAGTGGTTAACTGATGAAGCTGACTGATGGTCCGTCACGCCTACACACCATAGGTAAATAACCGATCGTGTCAGAGCGCGGTGACGTACAACACAACGACGTGCTGAAAAAAACGAAGTTCAATGCTTCCAAGCATGCGTCGACTTGATTCTGAGCATGCGCAGGTTTTTAACCGATGCTTTTGCATACTAACGATCGGTTTTGACCTATCGGTTAGGCGTCCATCGGTTAAATTTTAAAGCAAGCTCCTATTTTTTTAACAGAAGGTTAAATAACCTATGGGGCCCACACACGATCGGTTTTGACCGATGAAAACGGGCATTCAGACCGTTGTCCTCTGGCTATCCTATCGTGTGTACGAGGCCTAAGAGATACTAAACTCGCCTGCCTTCATGCATACTCATACTGGCCAGCTACCCCTCTTTAAATAGCACAGTCCACCTTTTCTGAAGATTATCCCCCCCCCCCTTCATTAGAATGTCCTACCAGGAAGGGGTCAGCGCACAGGTTGCCTCAGTTTGCCACCAATGAAGTGGCCGGATGATCCAATAAGGCCTAGAGCCCTTGAATGTCCAGAAGTCACCTAATTAATAAATTCCACGTGTGTGTAATTCATTCTCAGTATAAATACAGGTGTTCTGTGAATCCCTCAGAGGTTTGTTAAAGAACCTTAGTGAACAAACAACATCATGAAGGCCAAGGAACACACCAGACAGGTCAAGGATACAGTTGTGGAGAAGTATAAAGCAGGGTTAGGTTATAAAAAAAAACTCCCAAGCTTTGAACATCTCACGGAGCTTCTGTTCAATCCATCATCCGAAAATGGATAGAGTATGGCACAACTGCAAACCTACCAAGACACCTAAACTGACTGGCTGGGCAAGGAGAGCATTCATCAGAGAAGCAGCCAAGAGGCCCATGGTAACTCTGGAGGAGTTGCAGAGATCCACAACTCAGGGGGGAGAATCTGTCCACAGGACAACTATTAGTGGTCTCTCCACAAATCTGCCCTTTATGGAAGAGTGACAAGAAGAAAGACATTGGTGAAGGAAACCCATAAGAAGTCCCGTAAGCAGTTTGTGAGAAGCCATGTGGGGGACACAGCAAACATGTGGAAGAAGGTGATCTGGTCAGATGAGATCAAATTTTTACATTGTGTCCTAAAAGAAAAACGCTATGTGTGGCGGAAAACTAACACTACACATCACCCAGAACACACCATCCCCATCGTGAAACATGGTGGTGGCAGCATCATGTGGTGGGGATGCTTTTCTTCAGCAGGGACAGGGAAGCTGGTCAGAGTTGATGGGAAGATGGATGGAAACAAATACAGGGCAGTCTTGGAAGAAAACCTGTTAGAGTCTTTAAAAACTTGAGACTGGGGGAGGTTCACCTTCCAACAGGACAACGACCCTAAACATACAGCCAGAGCTACAATGGAATGGTTTAGATCAAAGCACATTCATGTGTTAGAATGGCCCAGTCACAGTCCAGACCTAAATCCCATTGAGAATCTGTGGCAAGACTTGAAAATTGCTGATCACAGACGCTCTACATCCAATCTGACAGAGCTTGAGATATTTTACAAAGAAGAATGGGCATAAATTTCCCTCTCTAGATGTGCAAAGCTGGTAGAGACACCCCCAAAAAGACTCGCAGCTGTAATTGCAGAGAAAGGAGGTTCTACAAAGTATTGACTCCGGGGGGCGCCATACAAATGCCTATTAGGAAGTGGAAGGTATTTGGTACAACAAAGGCCCTCCCTGGATCAGGACGTCGCTCAAAACTGGATAAAAGAGCCAGGAGGAAATTGGTCAGAGAGGCTACCAAGAGGCCTACAGCAACTGCAAAGTAGTTTCAGGAATTGATGACAAAGAGTGGTCATTGTGTGCTTGTGACACCAAGATCACAAATTCTCCACAAATGTGGCTTGTATGGGAGGGTTGCAAGAAAAAAGTCACATGCAGTCACCACTGAGCTTTTCCATAACTCACCGTGAAGATTCTGAGGCCACGTGGAAAAAGGTGTTCTGGTCGGATGAGACTAAAATTGAGTTATTTGGCCTCAACACCAATTGATATGTCTGACGGAAATCCATCCAAATAACACCATTCCTATAGTAAGCATGGGGGGTGGTAATATCCTGTTATGGGGTGATAATATCCTGTTATGGGGGGTGGTAATATCCTGTTATGGAGGTGGTAATATTCTGTTATGGGGTGGTAAAATCCTGTTATGGAGGTGGTAATATCCTGTTATGTAGGTGGTAATATTCTGTTACGGAAGTGGTTATATCCTGTTATGGGCGTGGTAATATTCTGTTATGGGCGTGGTGATATCCTGTTATGGGGGGTGGTAATATTCTGTTATGGGCGTGGTGATATCCTGTTATGGGGGTGGTAATATCCTGTTATGTGGGGTGGTAATATTCTGTTATGGGCGTGGTGATATCCTGTTATGGGGGTGGTAATATCCTGTTATGGGGGTGGTGATATCCTGTTATGGAGGGTGGTAATATTCTGTTATGGATGGTGGTAATATTCTGTTATGTGGGGGGGGGGGGGTAATATACTGTTGTGGACGTGGTGATATCCTGTTATGGCGGTGGTAATATCCTGTTATGGGGGTGGTGATATCCTGTTATGGAGGTGGTAATATCCTGTTATGGAGGTGGTAATATCCTGTTATGGAGGTGGTAATATCCTGTTATGGGGGTGGTGATATCCTGTTATGGAGGGTGGTAATATTCTGTTATGGATGGTGGTAATATTCTGTTATGTGGGGGGGGGGGGGGTAATATACTGTTGTGGACGTGGTGATATCCTGTTATGGCGGTGGTAATATCCTGTTATGGGGGTGGTGATATCCTGTTATGGAGGTGGTAATATCCTGTTATGGAGGTGGTAATATCCTGTTATGGGGGTGGTGAAATCCTGTTATGGGCGTGTTTCTCTGCAGCAGGGACTGGAGCACTTGTCAGGCTAAAAGGAAAAAATGGATTGGGCAAAATACCATCAAATTCTTGAGGAAAATCTGCTGCCTTCTTCCAGAAAGCCGTCAATGGGAAGAAGGTTTACCTTTCAACATGACAATGAGTGAGTGTGAGTGAGTGAGTGAGTGAGAAACTTGTAAAGCGCAACACATGTGAACTGAATCGCCTCTGGGCGCTGTATCCATTTCATGGGTAAGGAACCCCTTGACCACAGAACAGATGGGTTTTAATCTTTCTCATGAAGGCCAAGTGGTCCGACTCCAGTTGGATGGTGGTTGGTAGCGCATTCCACAGGCGAGGTCCCTTCGATCTCCTTTGGACTTGTATCTGGCTTTGGGTATCTGGAGTAGGTTTTGATTGGTGGATCGCAGAATGCGATTGGGGTTATGGGCTTTTATTTTTTCGCATAGATATTGGGGGGCGTTTCCTTGAATACACTTATGTATTAGGCAGAGTGCCTTGAAAGTGATTCTGTCTTTTACTGGCAACCAATGAAGGGATCTCAGTGAAGGTGAGATTGATTCCCATGGTTTTTTTCCAGTCACTAGTCAAGCGGCTGTATTTTGAACGACTTGCAGACAAGTGATTTGGTATTTGGGGAGTCCTGGATAGAGGGCATTTGCGTAGGCTAGGCTGCATTGAGGCTGCAGATGGACACTGACCACAAAATTGAAAAAAAACATTATTTTCCTGAAAATACGGTATATATTGTTTAGTAGATTTTTTTTTTCAGATTTTGATTTTAACACTCAGAGATAGAAGACAGCAGGGTGGAAAGAATTCAAAACGAAAAGGAAAAGCGAGGGAAAAGGAGAACATTCTGTTCCTATGCCAAGTTCAGTAGCTCGGA
Organism: Rana temporaria; assembly: GCF_905171775.1. NCBI lineage: Eukaryota > Metazoa > Chordata > Amphibia > Anura > Ranidae > Rana > Rana temporaria. The sequence continues at coordinate 210,479,411 of NC_053494.1, forward strand.
GAGAAATGTCCCGTTCTCTGTAGTCAGCGGGTCACCAGCTGGAGGTGGAAAATCGCCACCAATAAACTGCCATGGGAGAGACTGCTGAAGCCTTGTTAGTACCAGTTAAACCCAAAGGGATCCAGCTGTGGAGTCTCAGTGCCAGTTCATGTGATTTCATATTCACAAGTGTTTCCTAACCTCTGTTACAGCGGACATAGACAGGACACCAGGGGAATCATTATTTAAAGGGAGTTTCTACTTAACACTGAAAAATACACATGGGGTTCAGCTGGGATTTTTGTGTTTTTTTTTTAATACTGACTTTACTTGTATATAGCAGGGGACACTTCTACAAGGGTCAAGTCCTCTGAACACCAAAAACCTGAGAACATGTAATCTTGAGCTTGTGATGCTGAAGGCCAGGGATTCTCAGTTCCTCCCACCAATGTCTATCTGTAGGCTAAGGCCCGGATTCACAAAGGAGATACGACGGCGTATCTCCAGATACGCCGTCGTATCTCTGAGATGTGCCGTCGTATCTATGCGCCTGATTCTTAGAATCAGTTACGCATAGATTTCTATTAGATCCGACCGGCGTAAGTCTGATCTTAACTGCATATTTACGCTGGCCGCTAGGGGCGTGTACACTGATTTACACTTAGAAATATGTAAATCAGCTAGATACGCGAATTCACGAACGTACGCCCGGCCGATGCAGTACAGATACGCCGTTTACGTTAGGCTTTTCCCAGCGTAAAGTTACCCCTGCTATATGAGGCGTATATGCGGCGTACCAATGTTAAGTATGGCCGTCGTTCCCGCGACGAAATTTGAAAATTTTACGTTGTTTGCTTAAATCGTCCGTGAATGGGGCTGGACGTAATTTACGTTCACATTGAAACCAATACGTCCTTGCGGCGTATTTGGAGCAATGCACACTGGGATATGTCCACGGACGGCGCATGCGCCGTTCGTGAAAAACGTCAATCACGTCGGGTCACATAACATTAACATAAAACACGCCCCCCTGTCCCACATTTGAATTAGGTGGGCATACGCTGGCCTATTTATGCTACACCGCCGCAACTTACGGAGCAAGTGCTTTGAGAATACGGCACATGCCCATCTAAGTTGCGGAGGCGTAACGTAAATAGGATACGTTACGCCCGCACAAAGATACGCGGCTGTACGTGAATCCGACCCTAAGTTTGCAGACTTGTATTATACTCTCCTGCTCCAAGAAACCAATCGAAACCAATCGAAATATATGTGGATTTCAGAAGAAGAAAAAAAAAACGGAGAGAATTGCTTAGCAGAGAATGTCTGATGACCACCTTCAGTTCTGCCCCGAATGGCTGTGATAACCCAACAATTGGTATTCAGCATGGAAGGGTTGGAAGGGAGCGGTGACCATGTTTGGTTACCTCTGCACAGCTGTAGTGTTCTCTGGATCCTGTGTCCTCTGTGTGTTGTAAATGGTCCTTCCAGCACCCAAGCCTCAGGCCTGAGGTCCCCCCCCCCCAGACTAGAGGGGACCCTTAAGGGCCATCGACAGCCTCCTCAGCACTCCATCTCCATCTTCCATCCAACTGCCCCTGCTGGCATGACACGTGCCTATACTCCTGAGGGGCCTACCCCCTTCTAGCCCCTTTTTTCTGGGGATTGGTCGATGACCTCACAAATATGCCAGGCTGCTCCTCCTAGTCTGCACTCACTACATCTAGAAGCTTCTCCAAGGTTCCAGAAACAGGGTAAGGCACCAGAGAAACTGCTTTCTAAGTCATCCAGCCTCCCTGAGTCACTCAGCCCTAACCCAGATTCAACCCAGACCTGGCTCTCCACCAGACCAATTTTTCTACACTAACAAACCGTATTTACACCTAGAATACTAGCTAAAGGGTGCTACATATAGTTTTACTGTACCTTATCCAGGGCTTAATAGCATCATGGGCCCCTGGACAAAGTAATGCTTTGAGGCCCCTACAAAGGTGACAGTGCAGGTAAACAGACATAAAGTAGGTAGGAGGCAGACTGCCTCTCCTGTGTATCTATCACTCTCAGTGACATCATGGGACCCCCAATTACGACCGAGTCATACACTGTGTATGTACACCGAGTATTTGACACAGGAGCGCGCACGCAAGGTAACCCCCTCGGGAGAGCGCTTCCCAAAGGGGGTTATCTATTGAAGGCAGGAGCCAAGAGAGCTGTCAAGGGACCCCAGAAGAGGACGATCGGGGCCACTCTGTGCAAAACGAGCTGCACAGTGGAGGTATAACAAAATTAAAACTGATCCTTTACAATCACTTTAAGAGTTCCCTTCACTGCAACGAAGCCCAATCCCTGAAAAACCACCCCCACACCATAATCCCCCCTCCACTAAACGATTTGGACCAGAGCACAAAGAAAGATCCATAAACACATGGATGAGCGATTTTGGGGTGGAGAACCTTGACTGGTCTGCACAGAGTCCTGACCTCAACCCGAACACCTTTGGAATGAATTAGAGCGGAGACTGTGATCCAGGCCTTCTTGTCCAACATCAGTGCCTGACCTCACAAATGCGCTACCCCATAGACACCTTCCTAAACCTTGTGGACGGCCATCCGAGAAGAGTTGAAGCTGTTATAGCTGCAAAGGGCGGGGCCAACTCAATATTGAACCCTACAGACTAAGACTGGGATGCCATTAAATTCATGTGCGTGTAAAGGCAAGTGTCCCAATACTTTTGACAATATAGTGCACTTTAACCACTTGCCGACCGCCGCATGTATATATACGTCCACAGAATGGCACGTATAGGCATATGGGCGTACATGTACGTCCATGCCTTTCCGCGGGTCGGGGGTCCGATCGGGACCCCCCCCCGCTACATGCGGCGGTCGGATACCCGCGGGGAGCGACCCGGGACGACGGCGCGGCTATTCGTTTATAGCCGCTCCGTCGCGTTCGCTCCCCGGAGCTGAAGAACGGGGAGAGCCGTATGTAAACACGGCTTCCCCGTGCTTCACTGTGGCGGCTGCATCGATCGAGTGATCCCTTTTATAGGGAGACTCGATCGATGACGTCACACCTACAGCCACACCCCCTACAGTTGTAAACACACACTAGGTGAAACATAACTCCTACAGCGCCCCCTGTGGTTAACTCCCAAACTGCAACTGTCATTTTCACAATAAACAATCCAATTTAAATGCATTTTTTGCTGTGAAAATGCCATTGGTCCCAAAAATGTGTCAAAATTGTCCGAAGGGTCCGCCAAAATGTCGCAGTCACGAAAAAAATCGCTGATCGCCGCCATTAGTAGTAAAAAAAAAAAAATTAATAAAAATGCAATAAAACTATCCCCTATTTTGTAAACGCTATAAATTTTGCACAAACCAATCGATAAACGCTTATTGCGATTTGTTTTACCAAAAATAGGTAGAAGAATACGTATCGGCCTAAACTGAGGAAATTTTTATTTTTTTATATATTTTTGGGGAATATTTATTATAGCAAAAAGTAAAAAATATTGCATTTTTTTCAAAATTGTCGCTCTATTTTTGTTTATAGCGCAAAAAATAAAAACCGCGGAGGTGATCAAATATCACCAAAAGAAAGCTCTATTTGTGGGGAAAAAAGGACGCCAATTTTGTTTGGGAGCCAGGTCGCACGACCGCGCAATTGTCTGTTAAAGCGACGCAGTGCCGAATCGCAAAACCTGGCCTGGGCATTTAGCAACAAAATGGTCCGGGGCTTAAGTGGTTAATCAACTTGAAATGAGACATTCAAAACCTTGACTTTCCTAAAGCAATATCCCTAATAGTTGAATTACTTTTTTTGGTTTACTGTATTTAGCTCAAGGACAGTATATGTTATGGCTATTTTAAAATTCCCCTTTATATCGTCTATGACAATATGAGATTCTTTTTCTAGTGGTCCAGATATTCCCAGCAATACTGTTATGTCCCAGATTTGTATTGTCACACATTTCCCATGCTTTTGTGGTTTTCCCCAGCAGCTGACACGGTGTATAGTTGTGGCTAATCAAGCAGACAAAAACGGATAACAGCATACCTCCCAACCTTTGGAGATGGGAATGAGGGACACCTATCAGCAAAAATATGCAGGCCTAGGACACACCCCCTGACCACGCCCCCTTAAAGGAGAATTGTACAAAATAACAAGATTGGTTGAACCCACAAGTGCTTTTTTTTTTTTACCACTACTATTTCTTTATATTGGCTTTTGGAATTTACAAATGCAAAAATTTAGAAATCAGATGAAAGGTTTGGGGCTGGAAAACACTTTTTGATAGATAAAAAGTGCATTTTATATTCATCTATATAGATCAGACCAAAATAAGGGACAAATGAGGGACAGCGGGACATTGCTCCAAATCAGGGACAGTTGGGAGCTGTGTAACAGAGTTTGAAGAAGGGATTCATATAGCTGGATTCACGTAGGGCGGCGTATGTTTGAGCCAGCGTAGCGTATCGTATTTACGCTACGCCGCCGTAAGTTTGATAGGCAAGTGCTGTATTCACAAAGCACTTGCGTCCTAAGTTACGGCGGCGTAGCGTAAATGTCCCGGCCTAAGCGCGCCTCATTCAAATTGTGAAGAGGTGGGCGTGTTTTATGCAAATGAATCGTGACCCGACGTGATTGACGTTTTTAACGAACGGCGCATGCGCCGTCCGTGGACATATCCCAGTGTGCATTGCTCCAAAGTACGCCGCAAGGATGTATTGGTTTCGACGTGAATGTAAATTACGCCCAGCCCCATTCACGGACAACTTACGCAAACGACGTAAAAAATTCTAAATTTGACGCGGGACCGACGTCCATACTTAACATTGGCTAGGCCAGCTTTTTGTTGGACTAACTTTACGCCTGAAAACGCCTTACGTAAACGGTGTATCTTTACTGCGACGGGCTCACGTACGTTCATGAATAGGCGTATCTAGTCATTTACATATTCTACGCCAAACTCAACGGAAGCGCCACCTAGCGGCCAGCCTAAATATTGCACCCTAAGATACGACGGCGCAGGCCGTCGTATCTTAGCTAGGTTTAAGTGTATCTCAGTTTGAGAATACACTTAAACTTAGGACGGCGCAGATTCAGAGTTAAGTCGGCGTATCTACTGATACGCCGGCGTAACTCTCTCTGAATCTGGCCACCAGATTCTATACTAACAAAACTTCCAATAGTACATAAATATCAATTGATTGAATGAATTTCATACATAGGGTTAAAATAGATTTAAATGAATAACATTTAATTTGCTAAAGTATTTTGAATCTTAAAGCTGAACTCCGGGCACAAAGCCTTTCCTTCAAATATACAATACTCCTACAATAGCCAAATTAGAAACTTCTTCTAGAGGCAGGGAGAAGCAATCAAAGTCTTAGGCCCCATACACACGAGAGGATTTATCCGCGAATACGGTCCAGCGGACCGTTTCCACGGATAAATCCTCTCGAGGATTTCTATGCGATGGAGTGTACTCACCATCGCATTGAAATCCGCGCCGAAATCCTCTGGCGATGACGTGTCGCGCCGTCGCCGCGATTATGACGCGGCGACGTGCGCGACGCTGTCATATAAGGAATTCCACGCATGCGTCTAATCATTACGACGCATGCGGGGGATCCCTTCGGACGGATGGATCCGGTGAGTCTATACAGACCAGCGGATCCATCCGTTGGGATGGATTCCAGCAGATGGATATGTTGAGCATGTCAGCAAATATTCGATCTGCTGGAATCCATCCCAGGGGAGAATTATCCGCGGAAACAGATCCGCTGAAACCCATTTGCTGGGATTTATCTGCGGATGGATTCTATGGTGTGTACGGGGCCTTAGCCTGTGTACCCTTCAGCAGACCAGAATAAACAATTACTGCTCCTCTGGCTACAGCAGGGGCCAAACACTAACTACCTAGTTAACTAGTCTAACTATTAAGGTGCTACATACACTATATTGTCATAAGTATTGGGACACCTTACACGCACATGAATGTCATTTAATGTCTTCTTCTCGTCCAACATCAGTGCCTGACCTTATAAATGCTCTTCTGGAAGAATGGTCAAACATTCCCATAGACACACTCCTAAACCTTGTGGACGGCCTTCCCAGAAGAGTTGAAGCTGTTATAGCTGCAAAGGGCGGGGCCAACTCAACATTGAACCCTACAGACTAATGCCCCGTACACACCATCACTTTATGTGATGAAAAAAAACGACATTTTATGTGAGGTAAAAAACGATGTTTTTGAAACTTCAATTTTCAAAGACGAAGTTGCCTACACACCATCGTTTTTCTCACAATGCTCTAGCAAAGCGAGGTTACGTTCCACCACGTTTTTCCATTGAAGCTCGCTTCATAAGTAGCTTCTGGGCATGCGCGGGTGTAAAAACGTCGTTTTTCAGAAGACATAAAACAACGTTTTCCCCCACACACGGTCATTTAAAGTGACGTTTTTAAAAACTTTGTTTTTTTTCATCACATAAAGTGATGGTGTGTACGCGGCATAAGACTGGGATGCCATTAAAGTTCATGTGCGGGTATAGGCCGGCGTACCAATACTTTTGGTAATATAGTGTATATTATGTAACTACTTATTAGAACCCCCCCCCTCATGTAATGGAGATGAAGAGATACGGACATGTTTGTAGGCCATATCAGGAGAGCAGCCTAGGGTGACAACCGTGGTTTTCTCCATAGATACAATAAAGGGGTGACAACCATGGTTCCCTCCATAGATACAGTAAATGGGTGATACCCATGGTTCCCTCCATAGATACAGTAAAGGGGTGACAACCATGGCTCTCTCCATAGATACATAAAAGGGGTTACAACCATGGCTTCCATAGATACAGCAAAGGCGTGACAACCATGTCTACCTCCATAGATACAGTAAAGGAATGACAACCATGGCTCTCTCCAAAGATACAGTAAAGGGGTGATAACCGTGGCTCTATCCATAGATACAGTAAAGGGGTGATACCCATGGCTCTATCCATAGATACAGTAAATGGGTGATAACCATGGCTCTCTCCATAGATACAGTAAAGAGGTGATACCCATGGCTCCTTCCATAGATACAGTAAAGAGGTGATACCCATGGCTCCTTCCATAGATACAGTAAAGAGGTGATACCCATGGCTCTATCCATAGATACAGTAAAGAGGTGATACCCATGGCTCTATCCATAGATACAGTAAAGGGGTGATACCCATGTCTCTCTCCATAGATACAGTAAAGAGGTGATACCCATGGCTCCTTCCATAGATACAGTAAAGGGGTGATACCCATGGCTCTTTCCATAGATACAGTAAAGGGGTAATACCCATGGCTCTATCCATAGATACAGTAAAGAGGTGATACCCATGGCTCCTTCCATAGATACAGTAAAGAGGTGATACCCATGGCTCTATCCATAGATACAGTAAAGGGGTGGTAACCATGGCTCTATCCATAGATACAGTAAAGAGGTGATACCCATGGCTCTCTCCATAGATACAGTAAAGGGGTGATACCCATGGCTCTCTCCATAGATACAGTAAAGGGGTGATACCCATGGCTCTATCCATAGATACAATAAAGAGGTGATACCCATGGCTCTATCCATAGATACAATAAAGAGGTGATACCCATGTCTCTCTCCATAGATACAGTAAAGGGGTGATACCCATGGCTCTCTCCAAAGATACAGTAAAGGGGTGATACCCATGGCTCTATCCATAGATACAGTAAAGGGGTGATACCCATGGCTCTCTCTATAGATACAGTAAAGGGGTGATACCCATGGCTCTATCCATAGATACAGTAAAGGGGTGATACCCATGGCTCTCTCCATAGATACAGTATAGGGGTGATACCCATGGCTCTATCCATAGATACAGTAAAGGGGTGATACCCATGGCTCTATCCATAGATACAGTAAAGGGGTGATACCCATGGCTCTATCCATAGATACAGTAAAGGGGTGATACCCATGGCTCTATCCATAGATACAGTAAAGGGGTGATACCCATGGCTCTATCCATAGATACAGTAAAGGAGTGATACCCATGGCCCCCTTCATAGATACAGTAAAGGGGTGACAACCATGGCTCTCTCCATAGATACAGTAAAGAGGTGATCCCCATGGCTCTATCCATAGATACAGTAAAGGGGTGTTACCCATGGCTCTCTCCATAGATACAGTAAAGGGGTGATAACCATGGCTCTCTCCATAGATACAGTAAAGAGGTGATACCCATGGCTCTATCCATAGATACAGTAAAGGGGTGACAACCATGGCTCTCTCCATAGATACAGTAAAGGGGTGATACCCATGGCTCTCTCCATAGATACAGTAAAGGGGTGGTAACCATGGCTCTATCCATAGATACAGTAAAGAGGTGATACCCATGGCTCTCTCCATAGATACAGTAAAGGGGTGATAACCATGGCTCTCTCCATAGATACAGTAAAGGGGTGATACCCATGGCTCTCTCCATAGATACAGTAAAGGAGTGATACCCATGGCTCTATCCATAGATACAGTAAAGGGGTGATACCCATGGCTCTCTCCAAAGATACAGTAAAGGGGTGATACCCATGGCTCTCTCTATAGATACAGTAAAGGAGTGATACCCATGGCTCTATCCATAGATACAGTAAAGAGGTGATACCCATGGCTCTCTCCATAGATACAGTAAAGGAGTGATACCCATGGCTCTATCCATAGATACAGTAAAGGGGTGATACCCATGGCTCTCTCCAAAGATACAGTAAAGGGGTGATACCCATGGCTCTATCCATAGATACAGTAAAGGGGTGATACCCATGGCTCTCTCCATAGATACAGTATAGGGGTGATACCCATGGCTCTATCCATAGATACAGTAAAGGGGTGATACCCATGGCTCTATCCATAGATACAGTAAAGGAGTGATACCCATGGCTCCCTTCATAGATACAGTAAAGGGGTGACAACCATGGCTCTCTCCATAGATACAGTAAAGAGGTGATACCCATGGCTCTATCCATAGATACAGTAAAGGGGTGTTACCCATGGCTCTCTCCATAGATACAGTAAATGGGTGATAACCATGGCTCTCTCCATAGATACAGTAAAGAGGTGATACCCATGGCTCTATCCATAGATACAGTAAAGGGGCGACAACCATGGCTCTCTCCATAGATACAGTAAAGGGGTGATACCCATGGCTCTCTCCATAGATACAGTAAAGGGGTGGTAACCATGGCTCTATCCATAGATACAGTAAAGAGGTGATACCCATGGCTCTCTCCATAGATACAGTAAAGGGGTGATAACCATGGCTCTCTCCATAGATACAGTAAAGGGGTGATACCCATGGCTCTCTCCATAGATACAGTAAAGGAGTGATACCCATGGCTCTATCCATAGATACAGTAAAGAGGTGATACCCATGGCTCTCTCCATAGATACAGTAAAGGAGTGATACCCATGGCTCTATCCATAGATACAGTAAAGGGGTGATACCCATGGCTCTCTCCAAAGATACAGTAAAGGGGTGATACCCATGGCTCTCTCTATAGATACAGTAAAGGAGTGATACCCATGGCTCTCTCCATAGATACAGTAAAGCGGTGATACCCATGGCTCTATCCATAGATACAGTAAAGAGGTGATACCCATGGCTCTATCCATAGATACAGTAAAGAGGTGATACCCATGGCTCTATCCATAGATACAGTAAAGGGGTGATAACCATGGCTCTATCCATAGATACAGTAAAGGGGTGATAACCATGGCTCTATCCATAGATACAGTAAAGAGGTGATACCTATGTCTCTCTCCATAGATACAGTAAAGGGGTGATAACCATGGCTCTATCCATAGATACAGTAAAGAGGTGATACCTATGTCTCTCTCCATAGATACAGTAAAGGGGTGGTACCCATGGCTCTATCCATAGATACAGTAAAGGGGTGATAACCATGGCTCTCTCCAAAGATACAGTAAAGGGGCGATACCCATGGCTCTATCCATAGATACAGTAAAGGGGTGATACCCATGGCTCTATCCATAGATACAGTAAAGGGGTGATACCCATGGCTCTCTCCATAGATACAGTAAAGAGGTGATACCCATGGCTCTATCCATAGATACAGTAAAGAGGTGATACCCATGGCTCTATCCATAGATACAGTAAAGGGGTGATACCCATGGCTCTATCCATAGATACAGCAAAGGGGTGATACCCATGGCTCTATCCATAGATACAGCAAAGGGGTGATACCCATGGCTTCCTCCATAGATACAGTGGAGGAGTGACGTAGCCACCCCGGGACAGGACGTGTGTTATTTGCAGGATCACTAGATGAAAATTAAGCATAAAAAAAGTTGAAAAGGTAAAAGGAGATGCAGCCACGACACCAAGAACTGGTCGGCTGAAATATGTAAAATTTGTGTTTGGGGATTAGATTCACTTTAATTTAGAGAAAAAAAAAAACTGCCGTGTCATTTTCTAACCCCCGAGTCATCTGTCGTGTCTTTCAGCCCATGCCATCCTGTCTGGGCTATTTATGAATTAGCACATGATGCCGTTTCAACACTTTCGAATGGAAACCATCCCAGACCTCTTTTTTTTTCTCGCTGCCCTTGCCAAGGACCACAGGCAGATGCCACCCGATAACACAAGAGTTGGCATAATGAGTTTTGTGTCTCCATCAGAGCGAGAGACAAAACAGCGGGGGGGGGGTCACAGACGGTTTTCCAGCTCCCATCATGCAGCGTTCCTGACAAGCAGCTGTGTTTATCCAAAGCTCTCGCAGACACATTCATCCAAACAATGTCCCCTTCATAAGACACCATTCCGATCCCTGCGCTTGTCTGATACAGGCTGCGTCCACCGGGCGGGAGATCAGACGCAAAACGCTCTTCAGAGGTCCTTGGAAATCTCCCTCCTGTGCTCCCTGCTACAAGCGCCTTCATGGCAAATGCAATCAGCTTGCATGTGTATGTAAACCCAACAAATTAACTTCCGTTATCTGTTCCTTTAAAGCAGTGGTCTCCAAACTGTGGCCCAGGGGCCAGATGCGGCCCTTTTCTTGACTTTATCCGGCCCTTGGGGCACTATTCCTCCCACTGACACCAATGATGGGACACTATTCCTCCCACTGACACCAATGATGGGGCACTATTCCTCCCACTGACACCAATGATGGGGCACTATTCCTTCCACTAACACCAATGATGGGACACTATTCCTCCCACTGACACCAATGATGGGGCACTATTCCTCCCTTTTAAGACATTGGGCTAGATTCAGAAAGAATTTACGTTGGCGTATCTATTGATGCGCCGCGTAAATTCAAAGCTGCGCCGGCGTATCTTCTTTCTGTATTCAGAAGACAAGATACGCCGAAATTAGGCTAAGATCCGACTGGCGTAAGTCTCTTACGCCGTCGTATCTTAGTTGCATATTTACGCTGGCCGCTAGGTGGCGCTTCCGTCGATTTACGCAAGGAATATGCTACTTAGGTAGATACGCCGATTCAGAAATGTACGTCCGCCCAGCGCATTTTTTTACGTCGTTTACGTTAGGCTTTTTCCGGCGTAAATGTTATTCATAGCAGGGGAGGGGGGTCTTCCGTAACCCTAACACCATAGCTCCCAACTGTCCCTGATTTGGAGCAATGTCCCTCTGTCCCTCTTTCCCCTTCATTTGTCCCTCATTTTGGTCTGATCCATAGAGTTGTATATCAAATGCACTTTGTATCTATCAAAAAGTGTTTCCCAGCGCTAAACCTTTCATCTAAATTTAAAATTGCTGCATTTGTAAATTCCAAAAGCCAATGTAAAAGTCCTTGTGGATTTAATTAACCTTTTTTTGGTTAATTCTCCTTTAAGGGGGTGTGACAGGGGGCGTGTTCTATGCCTACATATGGTTGTTAGTAGGTGTCCCTCATTCCCATCTCAAAATGTTGGCAGGTATGCCTAACACACTTCCTGTCCTAGAGTGACATCTAAGGATGAAGGTAAAATGGCCATATTAGGTCAAGGACTATGGGCCAGATTCACGTAGCCCGGGCGCAGCGTAACGTAACCGATTTATGTTACACCACCGCAAATTTTCTGGCTAAGTGCCCGATCCACAAAGCACTTACCTGGAAATTTGCGGCGTTGTATCCTAAATCCGTCCGGCGCAAGGCGGGCCAATTCAAATGGGGCGGGTACCATTTAAATTAGGCGCGCTCCCGCGCCGGACGTACTGCGCATGCTCCCGACGCAAATTTCCCGACGTGCTTTGCGCGAAATTACGGCGCGCCGACGTTTTGTGAATCGCGACGTGAAAAAAAGACTTGCGCCGGGAATTTTTTTTTTTTTTTAAAAATTCAAAAGCGACGCGGGAAAGACGGGTATACTTTTACATGGTGTACTAATTTTACACTTTGTAAAATGTGCCCTATCTTTGCGGCGGCAAACTAACACTTGCGGCGACGTAACGACGGGAAAAAGTTTTGTGGATCGCCGTAACTGCTAATTTGCATACCTGACGCTGGTTTACGAAGCGAACTCCTCCCAGCGGCGGCCACGGTATTGCATCCTAAGATCCGACAGTGTAAAACAATTACACCTGTCGGATCTTAGGGATATCTATGCGTAACTGATTCTATGAATCCGTCGCATAGATACTCTGAGAGATACGACGGAGTATCTGAGATACTCCCTCGTATCTCCGCTGTGAATCTGGCCCATTGATCTTTTAGAGCCATGTAGCCACATTAGGACAATGATACCGTCCATTTATAACCATGTGGGCATACTAAGTTATTGTCCGCTTATGACCATGAGGCCATGTTAGGTCTAAGATATTAACTATTTATTACTATGTGGTCAGATCGGGTCAATTACATTGTCAATTTATAACCATGTGGCTATATTAGATCAATGACATTGTCCATTTATAGCCATGTGGCCCTATTGTGTCAAGGATTGTCCATTTATGACCATATAGCCATATTCGGTCAATGGCATTTTCCATTAATGACCGTGTGGCCATGTTAAGTCAATGATATTGTCCATTTATGGCCATTTTAGGTCAATAATATTGTCCATTTAGGACCATGAGGCCATATTAGGTCAAGGACATGGTCCATTTATGACCATGTTGCCATAATAGGTCAATAGTATTGTCCATTTATGAACATGTTGCCATGTTAAGCCAATGATATTGTCCATTTATGGCCATACTTGGTTGATTATATTGTCCATGTATGGCCGTGTGGCTATATTAGGTTATTGGCATTGTCCATTTATGACCATGTGGACATATTAGGTCAATTACATTGTTCATCTATGACCATATAGCCACATTAAGTCAATGGCATTGTCCATTTATGACCGTGTGGCCATGATTTTATTTTCCATTTATGGCTGCGTGGCTATATTAGATTAATGGCATTGTCCATTTATGACCATGTGGACAAATTAGGTCAATGGCATTGTCCATTTATGACCGTGTGGCCATGATTGTCCATTTATGGCCATATTAGGTCAATAATATTGTCCATTTATGACTGTGTGGCCATGATTGTCCATTTATGGCCATATTAGGTCAATAATATTGTCCATTTATGACCATGTTGCCATATTAGATCAATGGTATTGTCCATTTATGACCATGTTGCCATGTTAAGCCAATGATATTGTCCATTTATGGCCGTGTGGCAATATGAGGTTAATGGCAAATGTCCATTTATGACCATGTGGACATATTAAGTCAATGGCATTGTCCATTTATGACGTATTAGGTCAAAGACCTTGTCCAATTATGATCATGTGGCCATGCTAAGGAACTTCCTTTTCAAGAGTAACAACCCCTTGCTTACTACCTTTAAATGCAGTGATGGCTTTTTCACCCCACCATGTGCATTACTTCCGGCTGCCTTGTAGACACACAGCGTGCCTACAAGACTATTCAACTAGTAGGGGGAGGAGGTTGTTGAACTTAAAGATGAGTGAGGGACATCACTGACATCTGATGGAGACACTGATATAAGAGGAGGCACTGATGGAAACACTGATGTAAGAGGGGTCTCTGATGGAGACATCGAAATAAGCGGGACGCTCTGATGGAGACACTGATGTAAGAGGGGGCTCTGATGGAGACACTGATGTAAGAGGGGGCTCTGATGGAGACACTGATGTAAGAGGGGGCTCTGATGGAGACACTGGTGTAAGAGGGGGCTCTGATGAAGACACTGATGTAAGAAGGGGATCTGATGGAGACACTAATGTAAGAGGGGGCTCTGATGGAGACACTGATGTAAGAGGGGGCTCTGATAAAGACACTGATGTAAGAGGGGGCTCTGATATAGACACTGATGTAAGAGGAGGCTCTGATGTAAGAGGAGGCTCTGATGGAGACACTGATGTAAGAGGAGGCTCTGATGGAGACACTGATGTAAGAGGGGGCTCTGATAGGGACATTAATGTAAGAGGGGGCTCTGATGGAGACACTGATGTAACAGGGGGCTCTGATGGAGACACTGATGTAAGAGGGGGCTCTGATGAAGACACTGATGTAAGAGGGGGCTCTGATGGAGACACTGGTGTAAGAGGGGGCTCTGATGAAGACACTGATGTAAGAGGGGGCTCTGATGGAGACACTGATGTAAGAGAGGGCTCTGATGGAGACACTGATGTAAGAGGGGTCTCTGATGGAGACACTGATGTAAGAGGGGGCTCTGATGGAGACACTGATGTAACAGGGGGCTCTGATGGAGACATTGATGTAACAGGGGGCTCTGATGGAGACACTGATGTAAGAAGGGGCTCTGATGAAGACACTGATGTAAGAGGGGGCTCTGATGGAGACACTGGTGTAAGAGGGGGCTCTGATGAAGACACTGATGTAAGAAGGGGATCTGATGGAGACACTAATGTAAGAGGGGGCTCTGATGGAGACACTGATGTAAGAGGGGGCTCTGATAGAGACAATGATGTAAGAGGGGGCTCTGATGGAGACACTGATGTAAGAATGGGCTCTGATGGAGACACTTATGTAAGAAGGGGCTCTGATGAAGACACTGATGTAAGACACTTGCCTGTGGAACCGGTCTTGGGGTCTTTCCAGTCGGCTGCCTGAACTGCCAGGCCCAGCCTACCCGTGTAGAAGAAAGATTTACTTATACTATGTACTTTACAGGTTAATGAAGTAGTTATTCCCTGTATATTCTGTTTCTATAGAGTTTCACATAGACTGTACTGTGCTGCCACCTAGTGTCCTTACTGAGGAACAAGGGCATTGCTCTCAGGAGCTCCTGTTTGCATTGCTACATTAACTGTTTAACACAGTTCTATACAGAATGCATACTATTTGCCTTTCTGGCCCCATTGGTATAGTCATACCCTCTCTGCACCTATTTAGTAAAGTCATTCTTGAAGCTACCCTCTCTCTGATCCTTGGCCTGATTACTTGCCTTGCTACGTGGAGTTCGGCTTTAACTGTTGTGCGGTCCCTCGGTTCCTCATAAAACGTCCTCACTTTTTCTCCGATCTGTTTTGCTTTGGCAATAAACACTGCGCTGATGTTATCGCCATGTTTTGAGAAGTTCTTGAATGAGAGAATCTTGTTCCCACATGATGGGGGAGAAAAACATCGAATCCATCCTTGGAGACGTGACAAGGACCGTGGTGGCACAGGGGTGGGTTCTGCACTGCCGAACGAAAACATGTCAGCGTTGTTTTCCAGGTCCGTCATTAAAAAAAAAGAAGAAAAACGACACTCAGCGTTAAGAAGTTTGGTGATGCTTCTGCTTAAATACTGAGTGATCAAAGGCCACGGATGACACCGTTATGTAAATGTACTGTGAATTCTTGCGGGTAGATCTGGCTATATATGCAGGGCTGGACTGGGACAAAAATTTGGCCCTGGACTTCATTCGGACTGGCCAACTTTGACAGGTCTCTCCCATGGCGGCCGGACAACTCCTGCATCCCCCCCCCTGTCCACCCAAGCCCCCTCACCCCCTTCACTAACCACTAGCCGTTCTACTTTATTAGAGTAGAACGGCTGGTACTGGTACTCTTTTAGGCAGTACCAGTGGGGAAGCTAGACATTATTTCACCCGGGGCAAAGAAAAATTAGATTGGTGCCCCCCTTATGAGACAAGATTAGGTAGAAGTGAGAAAGTCCCAGGCCATAGCTGTTGAGTCAGCTGTCTGTCCCCTCCCCCCATGCTCCTCTGTCGTCCCCCCTGCTCCTCTGGTCCTCCCTCTGCTTCTCTGTTCCCCCAGGTGAGCGCTACGGGGAGGGAGAGGTGGTGAGCGCTGCAGGAAGGAAGAGACAGAGGAGCGGAGGGGGGGGTGGCGGTCCGTATCACTGAAGCCAGCCCACTGAGCCATCGGGCCACCGGGAAACTCCCTGTAGTCCCAATGGCCAGTCCATCCCTGTATATATGACAAATGCTGTACGGCTGACATTAGACTATGGTATAAATATCTCATGTAGCGGTAGCACCCCTCTGACACCCCAAAGATAGAATAGCACCTCCAGAGGCCAGAGGTGGGATAGCATTTCACCCCATTGCTAAAATAGGGGGACTTGAAAATATATTGGGCACCATTCACTTTTGAATTTTTTACGTTTTATTGCAGAATGGTTAAGAAGGGGAAGGTTGGGGGTCCCAGTATCAGATCACTTATAGACTCTCCAGATCAATGTCCAGCTTCCCAGTTTCAGAATGTTTAAGCTGAGCCAGCAACACAGTAAGCATGTTCCCAAATTTCAGTGCGTCCTCCAAGTGAGTCACCAGGCCCTTCTGAGAAACCAGCCTTCCTCCTGGCTCTCTCCAGCAAGGGGCCTCCCAAGCTGGACAGGGTCCCCCTTGGCACAGCTTCCTCCAGGCCAGGCAGGACAGCTTCAGGACCGCTTCAGCACACGTTAGGCCCCAAACCAGGCTATTGGGCCTAACAGCAGAGCTCCATTGAGCAACGCCTCCCTAGGCCTCAGCCCAGGGGGAAGCGAGCAAGCACATGGCCTATCCCAGATAGCTATATCCTCTCCCAGCATGCACCAGTGGCATAAAGCTCCTGCTGGATTGGCTGAAGAAAATATAAATATAACTTAGTTTTGTTTGTGAAATCTCTCTCATACTATGACCAGTGACACCAGTGACATCTACTGGCGACAGTCAGAAATCGCAAGCCAACTTAAAGTGGTTGTAAAGCCTAAACATTTTTTACCTGAATGCATTGCTTGCCCCCCCCCCCCTCTTTTACTTACCTGAGCCCTCATTCGATCCAGCACTGTGCTCGTCTGCAGATCTTCTCTCCCCTCACTTCTGGGTCTAGCTGGCTTTGCTGGGCCATTAAGCCAGTGACGAGGGAGCAGGGGGCCGAGTCCCGCTGTCTGTGCCGCCATGGGAAGTGGCTGGACACTGGACGGAGGGGAAGGGCCAGGAGGGGCGGCGGGGGACCCGAAAAGAGAAGGCTCGTGGTCGCTCTGTGCAATTCCATTGAGCAGGTAAGTACAGACATCTTTGTTTTTTTTTTTTTAAAAATGTACCTTTACAATCGCTTTAAGCTTAGTGAAAAACCAGGTGAAAAAATATACAATCAGCTTGAGCTAACTACAGCCCAGCCAAAAACGAAATTGACATAGTAGCCCCCGTTTAGGACACTATACTCACTTATGTCCCTCTTGGATATTTTAAAAGAGAACTGAGCGATTGAAGACCGCTGATCGCTCGCTTCTCAGTATTATATATATGACCCTGGGAGGCCCGAAGCGACGCCATGACATTACTTCCGGCTCTGGCAGATATAAACACAGACAGTTTTTTCTTCCTGGGAAGCAGAGATCAATGGCCCAGATTCAGGTAGAATTGCGCGATATTTGCGGGGGAGCAGGGCAACGATTTTGCCCTGCGCCCCCGCAAATATTTTGCGCTGCCCTCGATTCACGGAGCAGTAGCTCCGTGAATTGCGAGGGCGCGCCGGCAAATTTGCCCGGCGTAAGCGCGCGCAAGTTAAATGATCCTGCCGGGGGCGGGAATCATTTAAATTAGGCGCGCTCCCGCGCCGAGCGTACAGCGCATGCTCCGTCGGGAAACTTTCCCGACGTGCATTGCGGCAAATGACGTCGCAAGGACGTCATTTGCTTCTAAGTGAACGTGAATGGCGTCCAACGCCATTCACGTTTCACTTACGCAAACGCCGTGAAATTCAAATTTCACGGCGCGGGAAGGCCGGCTATATTTTAGCATTGGCTGCCCCTACTATTAGAAGGGGCAGCCTTGCGCTAAAAGTAGCCGTACAGAAACTCCGTACCTGGCTTGCGCGGGGCCTGCGCAAGCTTGTGAATCAGTGGTAGTATGCAATTTGCATACTACACTCTGATACACAATGGGAGCGCCCCCTAGCAGCCCCCGCAAGAATGCAGCCTAAAATCTGTGAGGCATAAGAGCCTTATGCCGCGCAGATTTTAGCCTGCAGTCGGTGTAACGAGGTTCCTGAATCAGGAGCACTCGTTACACCGGAGCAAGTAAGCAATTGCGCCGTGTAACCTATGATTGCGCGGGCGCAAGTGCTTCTTGAATCTGGGCCCATGTTTTTTTTTTCTTTTTAATCTCATGCTTTCCAGGTTAAAGGAGATATCTGAGATCTTATTGACCCAGATGTCTCCATAAAGAGGATCTGTCATGGCGTATGCCATGTACACACAAACAGATTTTCCGTTGGAAAAAAATCGGATGGAGCTTGGCTTGCATACACAGGGTCACACCAAATTCCGACAGTCAAGAACGTGGTGAACACTACGATGAGCCAAGAAAAATGAACACCTGTGGGATGAATTAGAGCGGAGACTGTGAGCCAGGCCTTCTCGTCCAACATCAGTGCCTGACCTCACAAATGCCCTTCTGGAAGAATGGTCAAACATTCCCATAGACACACTCCTAAACCTTGTGGACGGCCTTTCCAGAAGAGTTGAAGCTGTGGGCCAACTCAATATTGAACCCTACAGACTAATAGCTAGATTCACAAAGAGTTACGCCGGCGTATCAGTAGATCTGCCGTTGTAACACTAAATCTACGCCGTCGTAAATTTAAGTGTATTCTGGAAACCAGATACGCTTAAATTAGGCTAAGATACGAGCGGCGTAAGTCTCCTACGCCGTCGTATCTTAGGGTGCATATTTACGCTGGCCGCTAGGTGGCGCTTCCGTTGAGTTTGGCGTAGAATATGCAAATGACTAGATACGCCGATTCAGAAACGTACGTGCGCCCGTCGCAATTATCTACGCCGTTTACGTAAGAGATACGCCGGCGTAAAGATGAAGCTGCTCCCTAGGTGGCGCAGCCCATGCCAGGTATGGACGTCGGAACAGGCCTATCTTTTTACATCGTTTGCGTAAGTCGTATGCGAATAGGGCTGTGCGTAAGTTACGTCACGTCGTAGGCAGTGTTCGACGTATCTTAGGCATTCTATCCGACGCATGCGCACTGGGATTCTTTCACGAACGTCAATCACGTCGGGTCACCAGTCATTAACATAAAACACGCCCCCCTGTTCCACATTTGAATTAGGCGCGCTTAGGCCGGCCCATTTACGCTATGCCGCCGTAACTTAGGAGGCAAGTGCTTTGTGAATACAGCACTTGCCTCTCTGACTTACGGTAGCGTATATGCGATACGCTACGCCGCCTCAACATCAAGCCGCCCTACCTGAATCTGGCCCTAAGACTAGGATGCCATTAAAGTTCACGTACGTGTAAAGGCAGGTGTCCCAATACTTTTGGTAGTATAGTGTATATAACATAGGTTTGTACCCCACTCATGGCCAAATGTTACTGGGACCTTAAATAAGGATAATTCGGATGTTGGCGCATTTTTGTGAATTCTGTTAAAATTCAGAACAATTTGGTCAGCAAATATGTTTCAAAAGTGCAATAAAGGATACTACGGAGTTCAGCGATGATCGACATATCGATCATTCCCCCCGACTAGTTCTGGATCATCATTAATTCAGCATAAGCTGTTACATTCTTCTCTCCTTCACACGCGGCCTTTTCCCCAACTCCGCTCAAGAATGTTCCACCCAAACCTATTTACATCTCGGCTCTTTCTTTATAGGAAAAGGGCAATCATTAATCTGGGCATTCCTTGTCATGCAAAATCCAATTCGTTGGAAATTCCGGGCCCACATGAAGGAAAAGAAGAAAAAACCTTTTCCTCGTCCAAAACAATTTTAATTTCCATAAAATGTCAAACGTTGATAGTGCTGCTGGCCTGGAATACAGCTGCTCCTGTTTAGTCACAGTGTGAGGAGCGAAAACCCCATTCAAATAACATATTCTCACCGCAATATCTCACAACGCGCTCCTCTCCTCTCCTCTCCTCTCTTCTCCCCTCTTCTCCTCTCCTCTCTTCTCTTCTCCTCTCCTCTCCTCTCCTCTCCTCTCTTCTCTTCTCCCCTCTTCTCCTCTCCTCTCTTCTCTTCTCCTCTCCTCTCTTCTCTTCTCCTCTCCTCTCTTCTCCTCTTCTCTCCTCTCTTCTCCTCTCCTCTCCTCTCTTTTCCTCTCTTCTCCTCTCTTTTCCTCTCTTCTCCTCTCCTCTCTTCTCTTCTCCTCTCCTCTCTTCTCTTCTCCTCTCCTCTCCTCTCTTCTCTTCTCCTCTCCTCTCTTCTCCTCTTCTCTCCTCTCCTCTCTTCTCCTCTCCTCTCTTCTCTTCTCTTCTCCTCTCCTCTCTTCTCTTCTCCTCTCCTCTCTTCTCCTCTCCTCTCCTCTCTTTTCCTCTCTTCTCC
This sequence comes from Rana temporaria, assembly GCF_905171775.1. Classification (NCBI taxonomy): domain Eukaryota; kingdom Metazoa; phylum Chordata; class Amphibia; order Anura; family Ranidae; genus Rana; species Rana temporaria. The sequence continues at coordinate 210,500,167 of NC_053494.1, forward strand.
TCTCCTCTCTTCTCTTCTCCTCTCCTCTCTTCTCTTCTCCTCTCCTCTCCTCTCTTCTCTTCTCCTCTCCTCTCTTCTCCTCTTCTCTCCTCTCTTCTCCTCTCCTCTCCTCTCTTTTCCTCTCTTCTCCTCTCTTTTCCTCTCTTCTCCTCTCCTCTCTTCTCTTCTCCTCTCCTCTCTTCTCTTCTCCTCTCCTCTCCTCTCTTCTCTTCTCCTCTCCTCTCTTCTCCTCTTCTCTCCTCTCCTCTCTTCTCCTCTCCTCTCTTCTCTTCTCTTCTCCTCTCCTCTCTTCTCTTCTCCTCTCCTCTCTTCTCCTCTCCTCTCCTCTCTTTTCCTCTCTTCTCCTCTCTTTTCCTCTCTTCTCCTCTCTTTTCCTCTCTTTTCCTCTCTTCTCCTCTCCTCTCCTCTTCTCTCCTCTTCTCTCCTCTCCTCTCCTCTCCTCTCCTCTCCTCTTCTCTCCTCCCCTCTCTTCTCCTCTTCTCTCCTCTCCTCTCTTCTCCTCTCCTCTCTTCTCCTCTCCTCTCCTCTCTTCTCCTCTCCTCTCTTCTCCTCTCCTCTCTCCTCCTCTCCTCTCTTCTCCTCTCCCCTCTCCTCTTCTCTTCTCTCTTCTCCTCTCTTCTCCTCTCTTCTCCTTTCCTCTCTTCTCCTCTCCTCTCCTCTCTTCTCCTCTCCTCTCTTCTCTTCTCCTCTCCTCTCCTCTCTTCTCTTCTCCTCTCCTCTCTTCTCCTCTTCTCTCCTCTCCTCTCCTCTCTTCTCCTCTCCTCTCTTCTCTTCTCTTCTCCTCTCCTCTCCTCTCTTCTCCTCTCCTCTCTTCTCCTCTTCTCTCCTCTCCTCTCTTCTCCTCTCCTCTCTTCTCTTCTCTTCTCCTCTCCTCTCTTCTCTTCTCCTCTCCTCTCTTCTCCTCTCCTCTCCTCTCTTTTCCTCTCTTCTCCTCTCTTTTCCTCTCTTCTCTTCTCTTCTCCTCTCCTCTCTTCTCCTCTCCTCTCTTCTCCTCTCCTCTCCTCTCTTTTCCTCTCTTCTCCTCTCTTTTCCTCTCTTCTCCTCTCTTTTCCTCTCTTCTCCTCTCCTCTCCTCTTCTCTCCTCTTCTCTCCTCTCCTCTCCTCTCCTCTTCTCTCCTCCCCTCTCTTCTCCTCTCCTCCCCTCTCTTCTCCTCTCCTCTCCTCTCTTCTCCTCTTCCCTCCTCTCTTCTCCTCTCTTCTCCTCTCCTCTCTTCTCCTCTCCTCTCTCCTCCTCTCCTCTCTTCTCCTCTCCTCTCTCCTCCTCTCCTCTCTCCTCCTCTCCTCTCCTCTCTTCTCCTCTCTTCTCCTTTCCTCTCTTCTCCTCTCCTCTCTCCTCCTCTCCTCTCTTCTCCTCTCTTCTCCTCTCCTCTCTTCTCCTCTCCTCTCTCCTCCTCTCCTCTCTTCTCCACTCCTCTCTTCTCTTCTCTTCTCCTCTCTTCTCCTCTCCTCTCCTCTCTTCTCCTCTCCTCTCTTCTCCTCTCCTCTCTTCTCTTCTCCTCTCTTCTCCTCTCTTCTCCTCTCCTCTCCTCTCTTCTCCTCTCTTCTCTTCTCTTCTCCTCTCTTCTCCTCTCCTCTCCTCTCTTCTCCTCTCCTCTCTTCTCTTCTCCTCTCTTCTCCTCTCTTCTCCTCTCCTCTCCTCTCTTCTCCTCTCTTCTCCTCTCTTCTCCTCTCTTCTCCTCTCCTCTCCTCTCTTCTCCTCTCCTCTCCTCTTCTCTTCTCTCTTCTCCTCTTCTCTCCTCTCCTCTTCTATCCTCTCCTCTCCTCTCTTCTCCTCTCTTCTCCTCTCCTCTCTTCTCCTCTCCTCTCCTCTTCTCTTCTCTCCTCTCTTCTCCTCTTCTCTCCTCTCCTCTTCTCTCCTCTCCTCTCCTCTCCTCTCTTCTCCTCTCTTCTCCTCTCCTTTCCTCTTCTCTTCTCTTCTCTCTTCTCCTCTCCTCTCTTCTCTTCTCCTCTCCTCTCTTCTCCACTCCTCTCTTCTCCTCTCCTCTCTTCTCCTCTTCTCCCCTCTCCGCAGCTACATTAACCTCCTCCGAGATGGTCCTCCAAGCTAAATAGGCGAAAAAAGACTAGAAATACATTTTTGTAAAAAAGTTAAGGACCGGACCAATATGCTGCTACATGACCCAATGGGTTTTTACAATTCGGCACTGCGTCGCTTTAACAGACAATTGCGCGGTCGTGCGACGTGGCTCCCAAACAAAATTGACGTCCTTTTTTCCCCACAAATAGAGCTTTCTTTTGGTGGTATTTGATCACCTCTGCGGTTTTTATTTTTTGCGCTATAAACAAAAATAGAGCGACAATTTTGAAAAAAATTCAATATTTTTTACTTTTTGCTATAATAAATATCACCCAAAAACATATATATATAAAAAAAAATATTTCCTCAGTTTAGGCCGATACGTATTATTCTACCTATTTTCGATAAAAAAATCGCAATAAGCGTTTATCGATTGGTTTGCGCAAAATTTATAGCGTTTACAAAATAGGGGATAGTTTTATTGCATTTTTATAAAAAAAAAAATTTTTACTACTAATGGCGGCGATCAACGATTTTTTTCGTGACTGCGACATTATGGCGGACACTTCGGACAATTTTGACACATTTTTGGGACCATTGTCATTTTCACAGCAAAAAATGCATTTAAATTGCATTCTTTATTGTGAAAATGACAGTTGCAGTTTGGGAGTTAACCACAGGGGGCGCTGTAGGAGTTAGTGTTCACCTAGTGTGTGTTTACAACTGTAGGGGGGTGTGGCTGTAGGCATGGGTGTAGGAACCCTTACAAATCTGGGGGGGACAGCATTTTTACTCGCCACCTACACTGACCCCCGACACCTACCTGACACATACACTGACCCCCGACACCTACACTGACCCCCGACACCTACCTGACACATACACTGACCCCCAACACCTACACTGACCCCCGACACCTACCTGACACATACACTGACCCCCGACACCTACCTGACACATACACTGACCCCCGACACCTACCTGACACATACACTGACCCCCGACATCTACACTGACCCCCGACACCTACCTGACACATACACTGACCCCCGACACCTACACTGACCCCCGACACCTACCTGACACATACACTGACCCCCGACACCTACCTGACACATACACTGACCCCCGACACCTACCTGACACATACACCTACACTGAAATATGTAAAATGAAGTACAGCGCTAAATGAATAAATAAATGAATGTCAATAGATGCAATTATTAATCCTCAGGAACCGGATTAATAATTTACTGATTTTCATGATGTTATCCCTCAGGGCTTTCAGCATGTAAGCCTGTGAGGGAGGCAGAGCAACCGCCGATCAGCAGCAGTAAGGCCTCTTTCACACTGAGGAGTTTTTCAGGCGGTACAGCGCTAAAAATAGCGCTGCTATACCGCCTGAAAAACTCCTGCCCAGCCTTCTCAATGTGAAAGCCCGAGGGCTTTCACACTGAGGCGATGCGCTGGCAGGAGAGAAAAAAATCTCCTGCAAGCAGCATCTTTGGAGCGGTATGTATACCGCTCCTTCCCATTTAAAACAATGGGAAACCGCGGTAATACCACCCGCAATGCGCCTCTGCAGAGGCGAATTGCGGGTGGTATTAACCCTTTATCAGCCGCTAGCGGGGGTTATCAGCCGCTAGGAGAGTCACGCCACGTGTTAATGCACAGATAGTACTGACAGAGACCGTTACATGCCAAAAGCCCCCTCCAAGCCCCCCCTTAGGAATCGAATTAATGGATTTACTGAGCTTCATGATGTTATCCCTCAGGGCTTTCAGCATCATGTAAGGGGTTAAATTATGAATCCTGCTAGGTATTTGGCATGTCGAATTCCCTGAGGGATGCATTATATAGCAGGATTAACCCCAAGGGGTTAAATAATCCTGCTATATGATGTATCCCTCAGGGAATTCGACATGCCAAATACCTAGCAGGATTCATAATTTAACCCCTTACATGATGCTGAAAGCCCTGAGGGATAACATTATGAAGCTCAGTAAATCATTAATCTGATTCCTGAGGGGAGGGGACTTTTGGCATGTAACGGTCTCGCTGTCTATACTCTCCTCTCCCCAACTTTTAACTGCTGCTGCTGACCGGCGGTTGCTCTGCCTCCCTCACTCGTGACTCACTTTTTGTTGTCCATCGAGTTGTTCCACTTCCCGGTCCCAGATGAAGGCTCTGAGCATTTCCAGGTCCGGTCAGAGAGGAAGGGTGGAGAAGACGGCGGCGGCTTACAGATGCGCGGGCTGCCTTCGCGCATGCGCCGCCCGCGTTCAAGGACTGGCCAACCACGCCAGAGCACATGATCACATTCGCCCAATCCCAGGGCGCCATCTGCCGCAAAATGGCGGTGACAATAACGGTAACGGAGTTCAGAAAAATGACACAAGTCCTCCTAACCTGGGGGGGATTTTACAATACCTGTCCCCCCCGCATTATTTCCTGGGGGGGATTCGTCCCCCCCGTCCCCCCCGGTTCCTACGCCCATGGCTGTAGGTCTGACGTCATCGATCGAGTCTCCCTATAAAAGGGATCACTCGATCGATGCACCTGCCACAGTGAAGCACGGGGAAGCCGTGTTTACATACGTCTCTCCCCGTTCTTCAGCTCCGGGGAGCGATCGTGACGGGGTGGCTATAAACGAATAGCCGCGCCCTCGTTTCGGATCGCTCCCCGCGGGTTTCCGACCGCCGCATGTAGCGGGGGGGGGGTCCCGATCGGACCCCCGACCCACGTCTAGGCAGGGACGTACAGGTACACCAATGTGCCTGTACGTGCCATTCTGTCGACGTATATCTACATACGGCGGTCGGGAAGTGGTTATTCTATTTTTAATCATTTTTAAAAGGAATCAGTTAACTTTTATGTCTCTATACCCTGTAAACAGTCATTTCAGCAAAAAAAAATTTTTTCCTTTAGTGATCCTTTAAGTGTCTTCTACATTATGGAGGAAGTACCTTGCAAGTTACTCAGTCTCGTGTATTCATGGTCCACATTGTCCACATTTTTTATTACCAAAGAAAATATGATGGCTAAATGGTTTACCAATCTCCTGTTATTTTTGCACATTCTACCCTAAGAGGTGAACCCGGCTCGCCCCCAATAAAACCGTTCCCATTGCCAGCTCCAACCTGTATCAACATATCTGCCCATCTGTCTCCCCCACCAGCTTGGAAGAACATGAACAGAAGTTTCGCAGAAGCTTGTGGCTCTACATGTTTCGTGCCGCTGGGGGGGGGGGGGTTGTAATAAAAACCACATCTGGAGTAGATAGCGAAGGGTGAAGGGAATGACCGAGGGCGAGAGGAAACCTGGCCTCCACAAACAGGGTGTTGGTGATGTGAGAATGAGCTGCTGTGAGAGGCACTATCATCTCGCTGTCCCACAGAAAACAAGCATGAAGAGAGGGATAAACACTGTGAGAAGAGGGAAGGCTGTGGTCGCTCGGATAACACATGAAGCAGCGACTGAAAGCCGTCCAGGCCTGATCCCATCTGGTGCGCAGTGACAGGTGCGATTCTGCGTTGGAATTCTCTGTTTCCAGGATATGAGTAATACAAACACACAGAGGAGAGTGTGCTGAGAGGTGCTGTTCTCTCCTGTATGGCCCTTGCTAAGAATAGAGGAAAGGAAGGCAATGCTGCTTTCCCAAAGCAAATACTTGCCACAGTTCAGGGTTTAGCAGCAGTCATCGGGACAAATCTTGGCCTGGTCCCTTGTCTTTGAGTCGGAGGAAGGCCAATAGCCTGATGGAAGTGTCCCACCTGTGCACATAGACTGCCTTTCACCTGCTGTATCCAATGTGGATCTTTACTGGTCTTGCTGCCCTTGATGTAAAAGTCTCAACCACTTGACCTCCGGAGGGTTTTACCCCCTTCACGACCAGGTCATTTTTTGCTATTCAGCACTGCGCTACTTTAACCCCTTGGCATCAGCTCCCGCCGGCCCTTTGGGGGTTTGGCATTCAAGGGAGGCAGGGCAGGGCATGTGACTGCTGTGATTGGCTATCACATTGGTCACATGATCGCAAGACTCCTATGATCCAGTTGTTGAGGCTGTAATTCTCCTTTTAAGGCTTCTTTAGGGGTTCATATGTAGTGTTGCTCACGAATATTCGTATTGCGAATATTCGGCTCGAATATGGCATATTCGAGTATTCGAGATATATTTCGAATTTCGCGGTGAATATTCGCTATTCCGAATATTCGAATTTTTTCAATTTTATTTTTAGAACAGATCACATCCTAGAGATCTCCATCGACGTCTAAAAGCATTGCTGGTATGATTAGAGACCTTGGGCCGAGTAGCTGAAACGATCATTTTATCTTGCCGAAAAATCGCAATGCGATTATTCGGCAATCGGAATATCGCCCGATTATTTTCTCCGCCCTTCTTTTGCATCAGAGCCAATCAGAGTTCTCCTACCACAGTTGTCGAAATTCCGCAATAAATATTGCATTCGCATTTTGCGAAATTTCGATAAAATATCACGAATATTCTGAGCCAATCAGAGGGCTCCTACCGCAGTTGTCGAAATTCCGCAATAAATATCGCATTCGCATTTTGCGAAATTTCGATAAAATATCACGAATATTCTGAGCCAATCAGAGGGCTCCTACCGCAGTTGTCGAAATTCCGCAATAAATATCGCATTCGCATTTTGCGAAATTTCGATAAAATATCACGAATATTCTGAGCCAATCAGAGTGCTCCTACCGCAGTTGTCGAAATTTCGCAATTATGTTCGCATTCGCAATAGCGAAATTTCGCAATCATTTCATTTCGATAAAATATCACGAATATTCGAATTTAGCGAATATATCTCGAATATTCGACTATATATTCGAGATATATCGCGAAATCGAATATGGCGTATTCTGCTCAACACTATTCATATGTTAGACTTAAATATGGCTGAGAAAACAAATCTTTTTATCCGCTGGGAAATGTCCGCTAGGCCGTACACACGACCGGATCTATCTGCTGGAACTGATCCGCGGATCAATCCCAGCGGATAGATCCGGTCGTGTGTACGGGGCCTTAAATATGGTTGAGAAACCAATTTCAATATACAACTCCAAGGGGGTATAATCCCGGAGAGGTGTAATTAGATTTGTTAATAACCTCTCAGAACGTGGCTATGAGTGTAGAAGGCAAAGGATTAAAAATATGTAGGAATGAAGACCAAAGAACCGGCCAGGAGATCCCAGACAATGCCCAATGGGAGTCACAACAACCCATTAATCCCAGATGGTGCAATGACCTCCATAGATAGAGGTATCCAGGAGACAGATCTTAAAGACCACCAATGGCTGTACAAGGGCTTTACTTCTTCGGGGGTTCTAATGTTAGACCTAAATATGGTTGAGAACCCAATTTCAATATACAACTCTAAGGGGGTATAATCCCAAAGGGGTGTAATTAGATTTGATAAAAACCTCTCAGAACGTGGCTATGAGTGTAGAAGGCAAAGGAATAAAAATATGTAGGAACGTAGCACAAAGAACCGGCCAGAAGATCCCAGACAATGCCCAAGTGGAGTCACAACAGCCCATCCATCCCAGATGGGGCAATGGCCTCCATAGATAGAGGTATCCAGATCTTAAAGACCACCAATCGCTGTACAAGTGCTTTACTTCTTCAGGTGGTTTATATGGTAGACTTAAATATGGTTGAGAAACCAATTTCAATATACAACTCCAAGGGGGTATAATATCAAAGGGGTGTAATTAGATTTGTTAATAACCTCTCAGAAGGTTGCTATGAGCATAGAAGGTAAAGGATTAAAAATATGTAGGAACGAAGCCCAAAGAAAGGCCAGGAGATCCCAGACAATGCCCAAGTGAAGTCACAACAGCCCATCAATCCCAGGTGGTGCAATGGCCTCCATAGATAGAGATATCCAGGAGACAGATCTTAAAGACCACCAATCGCTGTACAAGTGCTTTACTTCTTCAGGGGTTCATATGGTAGACTCAAATATGGTTGCGAAACCAATTTCAATATACAACTCCAAGGGGGTATAATCCCGAAGGGGTGTAATTAGATTTGTTAATAACCTCTCAGAACGTGGCTATCAGTGTAGAAGGCAAAGGATTAAAAATATGTAGGAACGAAGACCAAAGAACCGGCCAGGAGATCCCAGACAATGCCCAAGGGGAGTCATCGCAACCCATCAATCCCAGATGGTGCAATGGCCTCCATAGATCAATTTATCCAGGAGACAGATCTTGAAGACCACCAATCGCTGTACAAGTGCTTCACTTCTTCAGGGGTTCTAATGTTAGACCTAAATATGGTTGAAAAACCTATTTCAATATACAACTCCAAGGGGGTATAATCCCAAAGTAGGCGTAAATAGATTTGTTAATAACCTCTCAGAACGTGGCTATGAGAGTAGAAGGCAAAGGAATAAAAATATGTAGGAATGTAGCACAAAGAACCAACCAGGAGATCCCAGACAATGCCCAAGGGGAGTCACAGCAACCCATCAATCCCAGATGGTGCAATGGCCTCCGTAGATCGATTTATCCAGGAGACAGATCTTGAAGACCACCAATCGCTGTACAAGTGCTTTACTTCTTCAGGGGTTCATATGTTAGACTTAAATATGGCTGAGAAACCAATTTCAATATACAACTCCAAGGGGGTATAATCCCAAAGGGGTGTAATTAGATTTGTTAATAACCTCTCAGAACGTGGCTATGAGAGTAGAAGGCAAAGGAATAAAAATATGTAGGAATGTAGCACAAAGAACCAACCAGGAGATCCCAGACAATGCCCAAGGGGAGTCACAGCAACCCATCAATCCCAGATGGTGCAATGGCCTCCATAGATAGAGGTATCCAGGAGACAGATCTTGAAGACCACCAATCGCTGTACAAGTGCTTTACTTCTTCAGGGGTTCATATGGTAGACTTAAATATGGTTGAGAACCCAATTTCAATATACAACTCCAAGGGGGTATAATCCCAAAGGGGTGTAATTAGATCTGTTAATTACCTCTCAGAACGTGGCTATGAGCATAGAAGGAAAAGGATGAAAAGTATGTAGGAACAAAGCCCAAAGAACCGGCCAGAAGATCCCAGACAATGCCCAAGTGGAGTCACAACAGCCCATCCATCCCAGATGGGGCAATGGCCTCCATAGATAGAGGTATCCAGATCTTAAAGACCACCAATCGCTGTACAAGTGCTTTACTTCTTCAGGTGGTTTATATGGTAGACTTAAATATGGTTGAGAAACCAATTTCAATATACAACTCCAAGGGGGTATAATCCCAAAGGGGTGTAATTAGATTTGTTAATAACCTCTCAGAACGTGGCAATGAGCGTAGAAGATAAAGGATTTAAAATATGTAGGAACGAAGCCCAGAGAAATGCCAGGAGATCCCAGACAATGCCCAAGGGGAGTCACAGCAACCCATCAATCCCAGATGGTGCAATGGCCTCCATAGATCGATTTATCCAGGAGACAGATCTTGAAGACCACCAATCGCTGTACAAGTGCTTCACTTCTTTAGGGGTTCTAATGTTAGACCTAAATATGGTTGAAAAACCTATTTCAATATACAACTCCAAGGGGGTATAATCCCAAAGTAGGCGTAAATAGATTTGTTAATAACCTCTCAGAACGTGGCTATGAGAGTAGAAGGCAAAGGAATCAAAATATGTAGGAATTTAGCACAAAGAACCAACCAGGAGATCCCAGACAATGCCCAAGTGGAGTCACAACAGCCCATCCATCCCAGATTGGGCAATGGCCTCCATAGATAGAGGTATCCAGGAGACAGATCTTGAAGACCACCAATCGCTGTACAAGTGCTTTACTTCTTCAGGGGTTCATATGGTAGACTTAAATATGGTTGAGAACCGGCCAGAAGATCCCAGACAATGCCCAAGGGGAGTCACAACAACCCACCAATCCCAGATCTTGCAATGGCTTCCATAGGTAGAAGTATCCAGGAGACAGATCTTGAAGACCACCAATCGCTGTACAAGTGCTTTACTTCTTCAGGGGTTCATATGGTAGACTTAAATATGGTTGAGAACCGGCCAGGAGATCCCAGACAATGCCCAAGGGGAGTCACAACAACCCACCAATCCCAGATGGTGCAATGGCTTCCATATATAGAAGTATCCATGAGACAGATCTTAAAGACCACCATATCCCACTAGCAGAAAAAAGATCCGTTATCATGGTGGAATGCAGAACAGAAAATAAAAACAAAAAAACAACCAAATTTCCTGAACATTTTGCAGGATAAAAAAATATAATAAATGATGATGTTTATAAAATTCTTGAATACTGTATTAAAGTAATGTAGGGACATTGCCAGGGACATTTCCCCCTTCTAGAAGGATGGGAACCGTCAGGTCTCCGAATATCTGGAGAGTTCCTGGTGAGTTTCCGAGCGGCGAACGTTCTCAGCCATTTGAGCAGAAATTGCAGAGAAAACAGATTGTTTTGGAAAGGGACAAAGTTTACACTGTAATTCCTAGCAGATTCGGAAACATGTGGCCTGCATGCTGTATTTCAAGCGAGCGCAGGTGTTTGGCCCCGCAACCTGGACAAGCAACATTTAGCAGGCAGTAAAGTTGAGTGTCAGAGGTCACAGCTTCTCCATTCACACATTAAATGCAGATTAATGGGACAGGAGTCCCCAAAGCGCCCTCCGAGGAGCTTAACGCTAATGTGTTTTCTGTTTTCTTTGCGAAATTAAAACAAATGATAAATTATTCTCTGTCTTCCCCCCTTTAGGAAACATCTTTTGTTTTCTTTTAAGACAGAGCATTCCGTTTAAATAATGAATTCAGCCCACATGGTTGGGTCTAGGGAAGCCTTTCTAAACCTTTTTGCCTTGGAGGAACCCTGATTTCGGGTATCCCTGAAATATTTTTTTGCTTATAAAATATAAAGAATAATGGCATACTACTGTAAATATCTAAAAGACATAATCGCAACAAAAAAAAAAAACAGTTCTTTTGGCACACTCTTTCGGACCGCTCGCCCACAATGTACATTGCTGCTTACTTTGGGGTCCATAGCACACACATGCAGGTCCCCCCCACCAATATTCGCTGTGATTGTACACCATGGAAGTCTGTTAGTAAGTCCCAGACAATGATGGGACCTGCTGATCTGTCGTGTCCAATTACACCCTGAGTTTACAACACTAGGCTCTATACAGATGGAACGATCTCTCTGTTTCTTATCCCTGCAAAGCACAAGCGTTTGGAATTTTTGCACTGAGCACTGATGCAAAGTTAGAGTTTTGCCCTGAGCACTGATACTGCCCAAGCTATTGGTATTTGTTCTGTAGAGGTTACAGTCTGTTCTTTTCCTTCCAGCTGTTAATTTCACCAGCTCTCCCTTCTGCACCTTGGGCCACTCACCACCACCAGTTCTCCCCCTCTCTCTGCACTTTGGGCCACTTACCACCACCAGCTCTGTCCCTCCCTCTGCACCCTGGGCCACTCACCACCACCAGTTCTCCTCCTCCCTCTGCACCTTGGGCCACTCACCACCACCAGTTCTTCCCCTCCCTCTGCACCTTGGGCCACTCACCACCACCAGTTCTCTCCCTCCCTCTGCACCTTGGACCACTCACCACCACCAGTTCTTCCCCTCCCTCTGCACCTTGGGCCACTCACCACCACCAGTTCTCCCCCTCCCTCTGCACCTTGGGCCACTCACCACCACCAGTTCTTCCCCTCCCTCTGCACCTTGGGCCACTCACCACCACCAGTTCTCCTCCTCCCTCTGCACCTTGGGCCACTCACCACCACCAGTTCTTCCCCTCCCTCTGCACCTTGGGCCACTCACCACCACCAGTTCTCCCCCTCCCTCTGCACCTTGGGCCACTCACCACCACCAGTTCTCCCCCTCCCTCTGCAGCTTCAGCCACTCATCGCCACCAGTTCTCCCCCTCCCTCTGCACCTTGGGCCACTCACCACCACCAGTTCTTCCCCTCCCTCTGCACCTTGGGCCACTCACCACCACCAGTTCTTCCCCTCCATCTGCACCTTGGGCCACTCATCGCCACCAGTTCTCCCCCTCCCTCTGCACCTTGGGCCACTCACCACCACCAGTTCTTCCCCTCCCTCTGCACCTTGGGCCACTCACCACCACCAGTTCTTTCCCTCCCTCTGCACCTTGGGCCACTCACCACCACCAGTTTTCCCTCTCCCTCTTCGGCCACTCATCGCCACCAGTTCTCCCTCTCCCTCTGCACCTTCGGCCACTCACAGCCAGGGCCATCTTTTCCATTGGGCACGCTGGGCAGTTGCCCGGGGGCCCCGCTTGCCTGGGGGGCCCCACCGGCTGCCCAGCAACCCCAGTAAAAAATGATGGAGAGTGACGGGTTAGAACTGCCCATGCCCAGTTCGCGGAAATCACAGAGAAGATCCGGTCCTCCACGAGTGCGGGGGGTTGCTGATGTAAGGGGGGAGTGAATGCAAAAATGTAAGGGGGCACTGATATAAAGGTTCCCCCTCCTATATTAGTGACCCCCCTTACCTTAGTGTATTTAATCTAAGGAAGGTGGTCTCTGGTCACCAGAGTACCCCCCACATCAGAGTCTGCAGGATTCCCCCTTACAATGCAAGGGGGAACTCAGTCTACGGACCCTGATGTAAGTGGGAAAGAGAAAGCAGTGGACTCTGATATAAGGTTGTCTCTGGTCACCATAGCCCCCCTCCACATCAGAGTTCCCCCCTTAGATCATGATCTGCAGCGTTCCCCTTTACATAAGAGTTCCCTTTCACTGTAAGGGGGAATCCTGCAGACTCTGATGTAAGAGGAAACTCTGTGCTGGCTGGGTTATAGTAACCTGACCTTCATGTCAATGAAGACATTTTTTTTTTTTTTTTTACTTTTGTTTAACTTAAACACATTTCTAATAGCACTAGCTATATGTTTATAGTTTAAATACTGACATTTGCATTGTTGGGCACTGAAAACTGTAATTTTAGGTACTTTTTTTGCAGTGGCAGTAAAAAATGTGGTTCTGCCAGTAAATTTTATGATTTTTGTCAGTAAATTCTCGTGCGTGATTGTGTAGACAGGGCCCCAGTGAACTGTATTGCCCGGGGGCCTATGATGCTCTTAAGATGACACTGCTCACAGCCACCAGTTCTCCCCCTCCCTCTGCACCTTCGGCCACTCACCGCCACCAGTACTCCCCCTCCCTCTGCACCTTCGGCCACTTACCACCACCAGCTCTTTCCCTCCCTCTGCACCTTGGGCCACTCACCACCACCCGTTTTCTCTCTCCCTCTGCACCTTGGGCCACTCACCACCACCCGTTTTCTCTCTCCCTCTGCACCTTGGGCCACTCACCACCACCAGCTCTTCCCCTCTCTCTGCACTTTGGGCCACTCACCACCACTAGTTCTCCCCCTTCCTCTGCACCTTCGGCCACTCACTACCACCACTTCTCCCCCTCCCTCTGCACCTTGGGCCACTCACCTCCACCAGTTCTCCCCCTCCCTCTGCACCTTCGGCCACTTACCACCACCAATTCTCCCCCTCCCTCTGCACCTTGGGCCACTCACCACCACCACCTCTCCCTCTGCTGTATTTGTAGCTGCTGGCTTTTAATACATTTTTTTAGGCGGACCTCCACTTTAAGGCATGAGGTTAATGCGGCCCACAATGTAATTGAGTTTGACACCCCTGCTCTACAGCCTAAAAGGAAGAGCATGCAGCCACCTAAGGCTTGGTGAGCTACAAAAATCTAGATTTCCGTTCTCAGGTTTGGATACATGTTAACATTTTCATAGAAACAGAAGACAAATATAAACACAGCTGGAGGCAAATCCACATGGCATATTATTCACACTAAGCGGTGATAAATGTAACGTATGGAAATGATCCTCTATCCCCTTTCTATGCCTGAACGCCTCTCTTTCATCTGTGTCCGCTCTCTCCGGACCCGTCTTGTATTTCACAACTTAACTTTTGTTTCATTCTTCTGAATGTTTTTTGTTTAAAAATTACAGGTAGTGAGGAACCCCCCCGAGGCCAAGTTTAAAGCTCTTCATAAATTAGCACCTGAAGGAACCTTCAATAACACAAGTCCAAACAAATATGGTTCCCTCCCCCCAACAAAAATCTGTAAAAAGAATAGAACAAATTTCTTAGAAAACTTGCCCCAAGGATGTGACTTTATTTTCCTTGAAATCCCTGGAGGGGGGTCTCACATTAAGACCTAGTTCACAACTTTACATTTTTTTTAGTGCATTTTCAGTTTTGCAGAAACACACTACAGTCCATTGAACATCTGTGCATTTTCAGGGCCGTCTTTAATGTTGATTGGACCCTGGGCAAAAAATTTCTTGGGGCCCCCCATGCAATTTTTCTCTCCACCTGCTCTGAGACATACAATAAATATCAGCTAGACTTAAAATTAGTTTACTGTATCAGATCAGGCAGTGATTGAGTGAGTGAAAAACTTGTATAGCGCAACAAATGCGAACTGAATCGCCTCAAGGCGCTTGGTATCCATGTCCTTCTAATTGGCCTTCAGAATAAATGGGTCTTGAGTTTTTTTCTGAAGGCCTGGTGATTCACTTCCGTTCGGATATTAGTTGGTAACACGTTCCACAGTCAGGGTCCTTGGACTGCAAATCTTCATTCTCCTTTGGTCTTGTAGCGGGTGTGACAGGAAGTTGGGTAAATCTGTGGGTGTTGTCACTGATGGGACATATATTTCTGCCTTGTTTAGACGATACACAGATGGTTATCGGGCGTTGGCTACAAACATAGCCAGAGAAAGGCTAAAGGCCGTTGAAAAACTTCAGCTGTTCAGAATGAGGCAATTAAGGCCTCTATAAGTAGCCCAAAGGATTACCACTGAAGGCCTGTATCATTCCTAAGGCTTTGAGTAGGAGAGCAGCGTAATGAAAGTCTCCTGAGGAGGTGAGGAGACCATTGATAAAAAATCAAAAGACTACTGTTTGTGCTGTATGACCAGCACTGTCTACCCAGCAGTAGGCTGAGTCAGACTTCATAGATAGGTTCCCGTGTGGAAGGTAGACGCCCAAAGTGGCTAGGAGTTATTTTATGTTTGATTTTGTTTATGCTGTTTGGATGCTTGCAATTGTTTTCCAGCAGGATGGAAAAATAGACAAGGGACTTCTTTGTTTTCAACCGTCTTCGACTGCCAGTCTGTATAAATTCAGTGTGTGGTGAACCCATCCAAGGGGTCACACACCCCGCTACCAAGCTAACCCCTCACAGGGCCTTGGGGATTTGAAGCAGATTTTGGTTGGTTGATCGAAGAACGCGATTGGGGTTGTGGTATTTTATTTTCTCACATAAATATTGGGTGGCGGTTCCTTGTAAACATTAGTGCGTCAGGCAGAGGGCCTTAAATGTGATCCAGTCCTTTACGGGCAGCCAGTGGAGGGACCTGAGGGAGTGATTGATTCCCAGGATTTTTTTCCTGCTACAAGTCGTGCCGCCGTATTCTGGATGACTTGTAGACGAGCAGCCTGGGGCCAGATTCACAGAAGAAGTACGTCGGCGTATCTACTGATACTCCGGCGTACTTTCAAATTTGCTGCGTCGTATCTTTAGTTTAAATCCTCAAACCAAGGTACGACGGCTTCTGGCTTCGATCCGACAGGCGTACGGCTTCGTACGCCTTCGGATCGTAGGTGCAATACTTCGGCGCCCGCTGGGTGGAGTTTGCGTCGTTTTCCGCGTCGGGTATGCTAATTAGCTTTTTCCGGCGATCCACGAAGGTACGCGCGGCCGTCGCATTCTCTTACGTCGACGCTAGTTGGCTTTTCCCGGCGTATAGTTAAAACTGCTATTTCGTGGCGTATAGATAGACCTGCCATGTTAAAGTATGGCCGTCGTTCCCGCGTCGAATTTTGAATTTTTTTTTTTTTTGCGTAAGTCGTCCCTGAATAGAAAAGGACGTAACTCACGTCTACGTTCAAAAAATGACGTCGGTGCGACGTTATTTCGCGCAAAGCACGGCGGGAAATTTCAAAACGGAGCATGCGCAGTAGGTTCGGCGCGGGAACGCGACTAATTTAAATGATCCACGCCCCCTACCCAGATTATTTGAATTAGGCGGGCTTGCGCCGGAGGGATTTACGATACGCCGCCGCAACTTTACAGGCAAGTGAATCAAGCACTTGCCCATAAAACTTGCGGCGGGGTAACGTAAATGCGATACGTTACGCCGCCGCAGATGTCTCTGAATCTGGCCCCTGGTATTTTGGGAGTCCGAGGTAAAGGGCGTTTGCATAGTCGAGCCTGGAGTTGATTATTGTTCCCACCACGACTGCTGTGTCTTCTTTTTGGGATGAAGGGAACGAGTCTACGTAGCAGGCGCAGCAGATGGTGAGAACCGCTGACTACTGTTCCTATTTGTGCATCCATTGTCATGTCGGAGTCAAAAGTGACTCCGAGGCTTTTGACTTTGGTGCTAGGGGTGATGGTTTGTCCCAAAATGGGCGGGGGCGTCCAAGTCGTCCTAGCAAGTCTGTTTTGGTTTGCGTGGAGCAGAAGGGGTTCTGTTTTTGATCCATTGAGTTTAAGGTGACTCTCCGTCATCCAGTTCTCTATCAAAGTGAGGCATTTTTCTAGCCCGAGGCAGGGCCGCCATCATGAATTATGGGGCCCCTTACACAGCTTCAGGCATGGGCCCCCTGGGGCAGAGAACGGGGGGGGGGGGGGGGGAAAAAAAAGGGGGGTTGCCATCTGAGGCCCTGGGAACCTCCGGGCCCCTTACAGGTGTACTGCCTGTACCCCCCTGATGGCGGCCCTGGCCCGAGGTAATGATCCCTTTTGCTGCCGATACGAAAGTAAAGTTGGGTGTCGTCGGCGTAGGAATGGTAGAGGAAATCCTGGTTACTGATAATTTTGGGGAGTGGGCGGAGATAAATGTTGAATAGTACGGGCGACAGGGGTGACCCTTGAGGGACTCCGCATGACACGGTACGTTGTTCTGAAGTGAAAGGTCCTAGTTTCACTATCTGGGATCGATTTTCCAGGAAGGAGGAGAACCAGGGTAGATCCGAGTCTGCAACTCTAGCTACTTCTGCTAGGCGCGTCAGCAACATTTTGTGGTCTACTGTGTCAAAGGCAGCACTCAGGTCCAGCAGCATCAGAAGACAAGATTCTCCTTCGTCTGCTGCTTCGAGAGCGTCATGCTGTTTCCGTCTCGTGACCTGGACGGAAACCCGATTGTAGTGGGTCCAGTAGTTTGTGGGTGTCTAAATGGTGTTGTAGCTGTTGCACTACTACTTTCTCAATAACCTTGGAGAAGACGTTTAGGCCTGTTATGGGTCGACGATGGTTTGGGTCTTTGTGGTCGAGGTTGTTTTTTTTTTAGAATGGGTTTAACCACTTAACCCCCGGACCATATTGCTGCCCAAAGACCAGAGCACTTTTTGCGATTCGGCACTGCGTCGCTTTAACTGACAATTGCGCGGTTGTGCGACGTGGCTCCCAAACAAAATTGGCATCTTTTTTTCCCCCACAAATAGAGCTTTATTTTGGTGGTATTTGATCACCTCTGCGGTTTTTAGTTTTTGCACTATAAACAAAAATAGAGCGAGAATTTTGAAAAAAATATATATTTTTTACTTTTTTCTATAAAAAATATATAAAAATAATGTTTCCTCAGTTTAGGCCGATGCATATTCTTCTACATATTTTTTGTAAAAAAAAATCGCAATAAGCGTTTATTGATTGGTTTACGCAAAAGTTATAGCGTTTACAAAATAGGGGGTATTTTTATGGCATTTTTATTAATATTTTTTTTTTACTAGTAATGGCGGCGATCAGCGTTTTTTTTTTTCGGTACTGCGACATTATGGCGGACACTTCGGACACTTTTGACACATTTTTGGGACCATTGGCATTTTTATAGCGATCAGTGCTATAAAAATGCATTGATTACTGTAAAAATGCCACTGGTAGTGAAGGGGTTAACACTAGGGGGCGGGGAAGGGGTTAAGTATGTTCCCTGGGTGTGTTCTAACTGTAGGGGGGGTGGCCTCACTAGGGGAAATTACTGATCTTCTGTTCATACATTGTATGAACAGACGGTCAGGCATTTCTCCCCTGACAGGACCGGGGGCTGTATGTTTACACACACAGCTCCCGGTCCCCGCTCTGTAACGAGCGATCGCGTGTGCCCGGCGGCGATCGTGCCTGCCGGGCACGCGTACGGGAGTCGGGGGCGAGCGGGGGCGGCGCGCACGCACCCCTAGTTGCCTGCGCGAGAGGCGACGTTATATTACGTGCTCTCGCGCAGGGGAGCCGACTTGCCGCCGTAAAACGACGGTGGGCGGTCGGCAAGCGGTTAATTATGCCTTGTTTTAGAGAGGTCGGTACCATACCTTCCTTAAATGATTGGTTTATAAGGTACGTGATCGCCGGTGCCAAAATATCGGCACATTCTTTCAGCAGTTTTGTGGGAATGATGTCATTAGGCGATGTTCTCTCTCGCAGGGTTCCGATGATATTTGTTTGGCAGTGATTGTGTTTGGTTGCCAGAGGTTACAGCATACCATTACCACTTACTGACTGGTTGCTAGAGGTTACAGCACACATTATGGCTCGTTGATTCGTTTCTAGAGGTTACAGCACATGCTTTCTTCTTGTTGATTGGTTGCTAGAGATTACTGTACAGTAATACTGCTCACTGATTGGTTGCTAGAGGCTACAGTACATCATCTCTTCACTGCAGAGGGGCATGATATACATATGAATGCCGCCTTTATTTACATATGAATTCTGCCGACCTCAGCTATTTACATATGAATGCTCCAGTTCTTTACATGTGAATGACGGTTATTTACATGTAAACACAGGGGCCCAGATTCACGTAGATAGGTGTAAATATAAGCGGGCGTAGCGTATCGTAGTTACGCTACGCCGCCGAAACTTAGAGAGGCAAGTGCTGTATTCACAAAGTACTTGCGTCTAAAGTTACGGCGGCGTAGCATAAATGTGGCGTGTAAGCGCGCCTAAATCAAATGAGGAACAGGGGGGCGTGTTTTATGTAAACTAAGCATGACCCCACGTAAATGGCGCTTTTTTCGAATGGCGCATGCACGCGCATGCTCAGTATCACATTGAATTTTCAAATTCAATTACGCCCGCTCAATGCCTAGACGACGTGAACGTAACTTACACAAAGCCCTATTTGCGAATGTTTTACGCAAACGACGGAAAATTTTACGCTGTCCCGACGTCCATACTTAACATTGCGTACGCCTCACTATAGCAGGGGTAACTTTACGCCGGTCGGACGCCTTAGGCAAACGACGCATATAGATACGCCGGGCGCACGTACGTTCGTGAATCGGCGTATCTACCTAATTTGCATATTCTACGCGTAAATCTACGGAAGCGCCACCTAGCGGCCAGCGTAAATATGCAACTAAGATACGACAGCGTAAGAGACTTACGTCAGTCGTATCTAAGCAAAAATCCGGCGTATCTTGTTTTCTGGATACAGAAAAAAGATACGCCTGTGCATTTTATGGAAAGGGTCAGGGACTTTTTTCAGTTTTTTTGGTTCCATAGACTTCAGTGGATCAAAAACGTGTATTGAAAAATGCAAAATGCACCTGCATAGGTGTGAATCAGTCCTAAATGGATGATTTTGTTCAGTGGAAAGGTGGAAGACAGATTATTTTTTTTTTTTTTTACGCCAGGACTTATTAACAATTTTATCAGTTCAGTAGACAATCGCTTATGGAGACTTTGAAGATTATGCAATGCCTTCACACTCCATTCAGGCCGGTGTTTGTCCTGGCGCCTGAAGGCAAATCGGCAGAGATGAGCCGGTCTTGTGAAAAGTGTTTCGTGATTTTTAACTCTTCGATGGTAACTATTTATAAACTGTACGCAGAAATGTGCAAAGAGCAACAAAGTTTAAAGGGGTTGTAAAGGGTTGTGTTTTTTCACCTTAAAGCGGAGTTCCACCCAAAAATAGAACTTCCACTTTTCGGAACCCCCCGGTGTCACGTCGAAAGCATTGACTATTTGCGACGTGGTTTCGAGCATGCGCACTGAGATACCCCTGGAAAGGCGCATGCGCCGTTAAAAAAAAACGTCATTTACGTGGGGTCAAGTTGAATTACCATAAAACATGCCCACATCTTATCCATTTGAATTGCGCGCCCTTACGCCGACACATTTACACTACGCCGCCGTAACTTACGGCGCAAATTCTTTGGGCCAGATTCACAAAGAGATACAACGGTGTATCTACAGATACACCATCGTATCTCTGACTTACACTGGTCCTATCTATGCGCATGATTCATAGAATCAGATACGCATAGATAGGGCTTAGATCTGACAGTGTTACACTGTGTTACACTGTCGGATCTTATTTTCAATTTAAAAATTGCGTTCCCGCTGATTTACGATAAATAATATGTAAATCAGCGAGATACGCAAATTCACGAACGTACGCGGACCCGTCGCAGTGTTCTTACGTCGTTTCCGTAGCGGTTTTCCGTCGTATACTTACCCCTTCTTTTATCAGGCGCAGCCAATGTTAAGTATAGCCGGCGTTCCCGCGTCGAATTTGAATTTTTTAACGTCGTTTGCGTAAGTCGTTCTCGAATACGGACGGACGTCGTTTACGTAAGCGTCGCAACCACTGACGTCCTAGCGACTTCAGTGGGAGCAATGCACGCCGGGAAATGTCGCGGACGGCGCCTGCTCATTTAAATCGGCGCGGGAACGCGCCTGATTTAAATAGTACACTCCCCTAGCCGCGGAATTTGAATTCTGCCGGGGGATTTAGGATCTGCCGACGCAAGTTTGAAAGTAAGTTGTTTGTGAATTAGCCGCTTGCCTCCTAAACTTGCGGGAGCGGATCTTAATTCACGTAGAACGAGCGGATCTATAGATCCGCTGCGCTACGTGAATCTGGCCCTTTGAGGATAAGGAATCTCCGCTCTAAGGCCCCGTACACACCATAGAATCTATCCGCAGATAAATCCCATCGAATGGGTTTCAGCGGATAGATTCTATGGTGTGTACACTCTGGCGGATATTTATCCGCGGATATTTCCGAATTCCAGCAGATAAATATTTGTCGACATGCACAGAATATCTATCCGCTGGAATCGGATCCCACGGATGGATCCGCTCGTCTGTACAGACTCACCGGATCCATCCGTCCAAAGGGATTCCCCGCACGCGTCGTAATGATTTGACGCATGCGTGGAATTCCTTATATGACAGCGTCGCGCCCGTCGCCGCGTTATAATCGCGGCGACGGCGCGACACGTCATCGCCAGAGGATTTCGGCGCAGATTTCAATGCGATGGTGTGTACACGCCATCGCATAGAAATCTGCTGAAATCCTCGAGAGGATTTATCCGCGGATAAGGTCCGCTGGACCGTATCCGCGGATAAATCCTCTCGTGTGTATGGGGCCTTAGTTACGGCGGCGTAGTGTATCTGTGATACGCTACGCCCGCTTATATTTACGCCGAGGTACGTGGATCTGGCCCAGAGTGTGTATGGGGCTTTAGTCTCAAAACTTTTGGCCATGGCTGTAGACAAAATGCTGCTCATGGCTCCCTTTAGTATTGCTCACATCCTAGGCAACTGGCCATGTGATCTCAACCATTCCCATTGGCTGATCTTCCCATATAGCAGAGGTCATGTGACCAGATGCCTAGGCCTTTAGTTATGTGAGCTGTATCAAGGGGCATTTGAGGGAACCTAACGTAATGCAAGGTGTTCCACCTTATCCTGCAGTGCAACAGTTAACGGCATGGAAAACATTGTGTCATTCTTTCAAAACAGAATGTGTTTAATTTGATCTTGTTTAATCTCTCCCTAGACTGATGAAAGATTGGCGCAGAATGGCGATGCCCATTGCTTATCGTAGTGGAATCTTGTGTTTGTGTAACAGCCGGGTACGAGACTACGGAATATTTCTATAGTGAGTATTGTGTCATCGGTGAAACGAGCATGTCGTGTTATCTTTTCCTCTCTTTCATGGTCGGTGCTGGCTCATTACATCATCAGCGCAAACACGCCGTTTTATTTGCTTTCTGGGTTATTTTTAAAGCGAAACGTGAGGTGCCTGCAGCCATGTACAAGGTGCAGAGCTCTGTGACGCTGCTCTCCCCGGGGGGGGCCCTGCGACAGGTGAGGAGATGTCCCAACATCTGCAATAAGATCGTAAAGAGGACCATGCAAGAATCCGAATACCCCGTCTAATGAAGAAGAAGAATATTTACCCACTTCGGCCCTGGACTATTTCGCTGGACAAAGACCAGAGCACTTTTTGCGATTCGGCACTGAAGGCTTTAACTGACAATTGCGCGGTCGTGCGACGTGGCTCCCAAACAAAATTGACGGTCTTTTTTTTCCGCCCACAAATAAGAGCTTTCTTTTGGTGGTATTTGATCGCCTCTGCGGTTTTTATTTTTTGCGCTATAAACAAAAATAGAGCGACAATTTTGAAAAAAATGCAATATTTTTTACTTTTTGCTATAATAAATATCCCCCAAAAATCTATTAAAAAAATAAAATTTTCCTCAGTTTAGTCCGATACGTATTCTTCTACATATTTTTGGTAAAACAAATCGCAATAAGCGTATATTGATTGGTTTGCGCAAAAGTTAGAGCATCTACAAAAAAAGGGGTAGTTTTATGGCATTTTTTTTTTTTTTAACTAGTAATGGTGGCGATCTGCGAATTTTATCGTGACTGTGGGCCAGATCCACATACACGACGCCGCCGTACCTTACCTGGCGTATATTCGAATCCTCAGGGAGTTCGCGCCTTAAGTTACGGCGACGTAGTGTATTTCTGGCGGCGGAATTCAAATTGGCGGGTAGGGGGCGTGATTCATTTAAATGAAGCGCGTCCCCGCGCCGAATAAACTGCGCATGCGTTTTCCGGAATTTCCTGCCGTGCATTGCGCTAAATGACGTCACTAGGACGTAAAATTTTTTAACTTAGACGTGAGTTACGTTTATCCCTATTCACGGACGACGCGGGAACGACGGCCATACTTAACATGGCAAGTCTATCTATACGCCGAAAAATACCAGCTTTAACTATACGCCGGAAAAAGCCGACTAGAGACGACGTAAGAGAATGCGACGGCCGCGCGTACGTTCGTGGATCGTCGTAAATCGCAAATTTGCATACCCGACGCGGAAAACGACGCAAACTCCACCCAGCGGGCGCCGAAGTATTGCACCTACGATCCAAAGGCGTACGAAGCCGTACGCCTGTCGGATCGAAGCCAGAAGCCGTTGTATCTTGGTTTGAGGATTCAAACTAAAGATACGACGCCGGAAATTTGAAAGTACGCCGGCGTATCAGTAGATACGCCGGCGTACTTGCTCTGTGGATCTGGCCCTGTGACTTTATGGCGGACACATCGGACACTTTTGACACATTTTTGGGACCATTGTAATTTTTACAGTGACCAGTGCTATAAAAATGCACTGATTACTGTGAAAATGACACTGGCAGTGAAGGGGTTGACCACTAGGGGGCGGTGAAACGGTTAAGTGTGACCTAGGGAGTGATTCTAACTGTTAGGGGGAGGAGCTACCAGTGACACGTCACTGATCACTGTTCCATATCACGGGGAACAGTAGATCAGTGACATGTCACTAGGCAGAACAGGGGAATGCCTTGCTTACAAAGGCATCCCCCTGTTCTACCTTTGCCGACCGCATTCACAGGTTACCCGGGAACATTGAGCTCCCAGGCCCCGCGAGCTGGGCGGCAAAGTAAAATGGGTGTACAGGTACGCCCATTTGCCTGCCCGTGCCATTGTGTCAAAGTATATATGTGTGTGCGACGGTCGTTAAAGTGGTTAAAAATGTCACTTTTGCCGCTAGATGTCGCCTGTGATGGACCCCCGTACATAAGAGGAGTATGTCGGCCGTATAAGCTTCCCGTGACCGGTACCAGTGCGATCCAAGATCCCACACAGTCACTTATTGAGGCATCAGTGTAGGGTGGTAAGAAGCATATTAGCCAGATTCAGACAGAGTTACGCCGGCGTATCAGTAGATACGTCGACGTAACTCTGAATCTGCGCCGTCGTAAGTTTAAGTGTATGCTCAAACTGAGATACACTTAAACCTAGCTAAGATACGACAGCCTGCGCCGTCGTATCTTAGTGTGCAATTTTTCAGCTGGCCGCTAGGTGGCGCTTCCATTGAGTTCAGCGTAGAATATGTAAATGCCTAGATACGCCGATTCACGAAAATACGTGCGCCCATCGCAGTAAAGATACGCCGTTTCCGTAAGAGATACGCCGCGTAAAGATAAAGCTGCCCCCTAGGTGGCGTAGCCAATGTTAAGTATGGCCGTCGTTCCCGCGTCGAAATTTGAAAATGTTATGCCGTTTGCGTAAGTCGTCCGTGAATGGGGCTGGACGTAATTTACGTTCACGTCGAAACCAATACGTCCTTGCGGCGTACTTTGGAGCAATGCACACTGGGATATGTACACGGAAGGCGCATGCGCTGTTCGTATAAAACGTCAATCACGTCAGGTCACCAAACATTAACATAAAACAGTGTAAAGTGAAATTCCGCGCCTGACTAATATATATAAAGAAAAATTAAAATTATATATAAATATTTGTAAATATATACAAATATTGAGAGTGTATATAAATAAATAATAAGCTGCTCCTCAATAACACAAGTGATATGTGGACATGATAAAATATAAATAGAGGGCGCTAGGCCCATATACAATAAGTATAGTGCCGTGATACAGTGTCTAGTTAACAATAAAATTGCAACATAAAAACACAAAAAATTTATATAAATGAGTCCCAACAATTGCAGCCAAAAGCTGTTAACTAGACACTGTATCACGGCACTATACTTATTGTATATGGGCCTAGCGCCCTCTATTTATATTTTATCATATTAACATAAAACACCCCCCCCCATCCCCCATCCTCATTTGAATTAGGCGCGCTTACGCTGGCCCCATTTACGCTACGCCGCAGTAAGTTAGGAGGCAAGTGCTTTGTGAATACAGTACTTGCCTCTCTGACTTAAGGCGGCGTAGCGTAAATAGGATACGCTACGCCGCCTTAAAGATACGCGCCCCTACCTGAATCTGGCTATAAGACCGTTTATAGAAACACAGGCACAAAGAGATATACACTCAGGGGACAATCCCCCTTCTTTGTATAATGACACAGGGCAGGGTAAACTTTACCTCCTCCAGTAAAATGACACACAGGTATATTCAACTTTCCAGCAGTAGACCGACTTCAGGAGGGGCTGCTGGAGAAACCCATCTCCCCCTCTAGCATCTAATCCGCATACACATATACATCCCATAATACTTTGCTCCCAAGGCAGCCAGACACAATAGAACAATGGGATACCGGCACTTAACAAACACATAGCAACCCCCACCCCTCCTCAAACTATCTAGCAATGGTCTGAGACGAAAGGTGGAATTATTTATCCTTATATACTTCTTGGGGGATATTGTTCAGAAATATTACTGTCCCAAGTGAAAGAGCCCCTTCATTCTTTCAACACAAACCACACATATAAGACTCAGGATAACAGGGGTAAAAGGAAATGCTGAGTCCGGTGTGGTTGTACGGTGAGTCTGGTGCAGACCCGACTGGAGTTCTCGGTCACCCTGTGCCCCTAATAGACACAGGGTGATTTACACAAAGGAGGGGCCGGGGGAGCTGGACAAGGAGTTCCCCGACTTCTCTAAGGCAAGCTGGGTTCCACAAGCCCTCCGCCCAAAGTGACTCCAGTCACACCGACAGTCTTTCAGGTTGAATGACAACCAGTGTCAGTGGTTCTCACCGCCACTGAGTCTAATAACATAGATTCATGCATTGCACGAATCTATGTTATTATCGCCGCTGCCGCTGTTCTATTCAGATGGTCGGTGCTCATGTCCGGCCATCTGAATAACGGCAGCTGGTTGGCTGTACGGAAGTGCCTATCTGAGCCAACGGCTCTGATAGGCTTTTCCGAGTACAGCCCTCGGGTCCCGGAAGCTTATACAAGGAGTGCACTAGGGATGCGCTCCTTGTATAAGACGGACAGGCGTCTCAGCCAATCAGGTTGGTCTATTCTGGCTACCGGTAACCTGATTGGCTGAGACGCCTGTCAGTCATCGAGAGCGGTAGAAGACATCGAGGGACGTGGATGGCTGACTCCAGTAAAGGTAAGTGCCGGGCGGGGGGGGGGGGGAAGGGGCACTTTACAGGGCACAGCGGCGACATCAATGGGCACAGTGGCGACATTAGGCACAGTGGGGACAATAGGCACAGTGGGGACAATGGGCACAGTGGGGGCAATTAAAGGGCACAGTGGCGACAATTAAAGGGCACATCAGTGACAATTAAAGGGCACAGTGGTGACAATTGATGGCACAGTGGCTGTGTTTGATGCCATGGCACAGTGGCTGCGTTTGATGGCATGGCACAGTGGTGACAATTGATGGCACAGTGGCTGCGTTTGATGGCATGGCACAGTGGTGTGAATTGATGACACAGTGGCTGCGTTTGATGGCATGGCACAGTGGTGACAATTGATGGCACAGTGGCTGCTTTTGATGGCATGGCACAGTGGTGACAATTAATGGCACAGTGGCTGCGTTTGATGGCATGGCACAGTGGTGACAATTGATGGCACAGTGGCTGCATTTGATGGGCACAGTGAGGCTGCCATTTTTTTTTCTTTTGCGCCCCCCCAAAAATGTTGAGCACCAGCCGCCACTGACCAGTGTCATTCAGCTCACTTTCTCTGAGTCCAGGCTGTCATGCACCTGCCCACTGCATTATCAGGCAGCCAGGGCTTGGAGTATCCCCCCCCCCCCATCACCAGAGGAGAGGAGGAAGGAGCATGGCGGCACATTCACACACATGGTCATTGGCCATATGAGTAGGATGTGACTCTGGAACATCTGGGAGTTTGGCTTTGTTCCATTTGGAAATGTCCCTGTGTTGTGGTTTATGTAGCTGTGTGCATTCTATACTACGTGTCTGATATATACATCTTCTATGGGACTTTTTTTTTTTTAAATTGGGTCCATTTCTACCCCTCTTTGGATCTCTGTGCACCCCTACAGGCAGGGTGGAAAAGGTGGCCAGCCACAGAACCGACCATTGGTTGACTGTTTGGTTGTAGTTGGTGTAAGGCTGTAAATCGGTGTTCTCCAAACTGCATCCAGGGGGCCGGATGTGGCCCTTAGCTTGCCCTTGTCTGGCCCTTGGGGCACGAATCTTCCATCTGACACCATTGATGGAGCACCATTCCTCCAATTGACAGCACTGATGGGGCAGTCTTCCTCCCACTGACACCAATGATGGGGCAGTCTTCCTCCCACTGACACCATTGATGGGGCAGTCTTCCTCCCACTGACACCAATGATGGGGCAGTCTTCCTCCCACTGACACCATTGATGGGGCAGTCTTCCTCCCACTGACACCATTGATGGGGCAGTCTTCCTCCCACTGACACCATTGATGGGGCAGTATTCCTCCCACTGACTCCAATGATGGGACACTATTCCTTGCACTGACAGCAACGATAGGACAATATTCCTCACACTGATGCCAATGATGACGCACAATCCCTGAAGTATTAATCATGCAATAATATATATATTAAAATCTATATCTTAACCACTGGCTTACTGGGCACATAAACCCCCTTCGTTCCCAGGCGAAATTTCAGCTTCCGGCACTGCGTCGCTTTAACTGACATTTGCGCGGTCGTGCGACGTGGCTCCCAAACAAAATTGGCGTCCTTTTTTCCCCACAAATAGAGCTTTATTTTGGTGGTATTTGATCACCTCTGCGGTTTTTATTTTTTGCGCTATAAAAAAAAAAGAGCGACAATTTAAAAAAAATATATATATTTTTTAATTGTTGCTATAATAAATATCCCATTTTTTTAAAAAAAAATATATATTTTTTCTCAGTTAAGGCCGATACGTATTTTTCGACGTATTTTTGTAAAAAAAAAAAAAATCGCAATAAGCGACTGGTTTGCGCAAAAGTTATAGCGCCTACAAAATGGGGAACAGAATTATGATTTTTTTTCATTATTTTTTTTTTTACTAGTAATGGCGGCGATCTGCGATTTTTATTGGGACTGCGATATTGCGACGGACGTATCGGACACTTTTGACACAATTTTGGGACCATTCACATTTATTCAGCGATCAGTGCTATAAAAATGCACTAATTACTCTATAAATGTGACTGGCAGGGAAGGGGTTAACACTAGGGGGTGAGGAAGGGGTTAAATGTGTATCCTGGGTGTGTTCTAACTGTGTGGGGGGAGGGGGGTGACTGGGGGAGGTGACCGATGCTGTGTCTCTATGTACAAGGGACACAGATCGGTCTCCTCTCTCCCTGACAGCACGTGGAGCTCTGTGTTTACACACAGAGCTCCATGTCCCTGCTGTTACCGGCTGTGTCACCGGCGATCGCGTGTACCCGGCGGACATCGCGGTCGCCAGGTACACGCATCGGGTCCCCAGCGATGCGGCGGCACAGTGGTTACCCGCCGCGCGCCCTCCAGTGGCGCGCGCGGGTACTGCTTTCAAATGACGTCCAAAGACGTCCACTTGGCACCTGAGAACCGCGCTGTTGACGTCTTTTGTCAATAGCGCGGGGCTCAAATGGATAACCTATACTATATAACTATTGCATCTGTATTAAAATGCATGAGTCCCTTGTTTGCTAATATCCTCTAATCCGAGTGTGTATTAGGCTTACGGCTATAATGCTAGTTATAAAGACAGATGCATTGCTAGTTCAACATATTGGCCCAGATTCTCGTAGATGGGCGTAAATTTGGGCGGGCGTAACGTATCTGATTTACATTACGCCGCCGCAAGATTTCCAGGCAAGTGCTTTATTCACAAAGCACTTGCGTGTAAAGTTGCGGCGGCGTAACATAAATCACCCGGCGGAATTCAAATTCGGCGGGTAGGGGGCGTGTATCATTTAAACGAAGCGCGTCCCCGCGCCGAACGAACTGCGCATGCTCCGTCCCTAAAAAATCCCAGCGTGCATTGCTCTAAATGACGTCGCAAGGACGTCATTGGTTTTAACGTGGACGTAAATTACGTCCAGCACCATTCACGGACGACTTACGCAAACGACGTAAATTTATAAATTTTCGACGCGGGAACGACGGCCATACTTAACATTGGCTGCGCCTCATAGACCCAGGGGCAACTTTACGACAGGAGAAGCCTAACGTAACGTCGTAACTTTACTGCGTCGGCCTGTCGGATCTAAGGGATATCTATGCGTAACTAGGGTGACCACGTGTCCCGGTTTCCCGGGATCGTCCCGTAATTTACATTTTCGTCCCGTGTCCCGGGAGCCTTCAAACCGGGACAATAGAGGGTCCCGGAATCAACTGCCTGCCAAGTCTGCAAGACTCACTGCCGCTGCTGCCACATTGCCGCTTTAATTTAACCATTCTAAATCACTGGTTGCTAGGGACGCACCGCTTGGCGTGTAGCAACCAGTGACGTCACCGTGTCCCGCTCTCCCTGACGCTCGGACTCCACCCCCACCTCCTCCTCCTCCAGCGACCAGCCGCGGTTCTTGCAGCAGAGAGAGCAGCAGCATCGTTAGGGCAGGCACCTCACAGTGAGTCACTCACCGTCACCGACCAAGACCTCCTCCTCCCCCGCTCCAGAGGGCTCAGCTGCTGGACTCGATCGGCCGTCCGTGACCGACCTCCCGGCCGCGAGTCCCGACTCCCGCCCGCTGCCTGCGACATCTGGAGGTCTCTGACCGACGTGACCTCGCACATCTGCCGGTCTGACCTCCTCCGGCTCCAGCAGGACCAGGGCCCAGACAGGCTCTTCCCGGCTCCCGCCCGAGCGGCCCGATTTACTGCCTCAGTGCCTCCTAAAGTCCTGACTGACGCTGGCTGAAGACTACCCTGCTGAGGCCTGCTCCACCACCACCAGTGACCAGACTCCATTATATTTATATGATATCAAAAGGTGAGCAAATAGGGGCAATTAACAGTGACACTGGCTGGCAGCATCTGATGGGGGCACAGTAGCGACAATTCATGGGCACACTGGCATTTGAGGCACAATAGCGACAATTCATGGGCACACTGGCAGCATCTGATGGGGGCACAGTAGCGACAATTCATGGGCACACTGGCATTTGATGGGGCACAATAGCGACAATTCATGGGCACACTGGCAGCATCTGATGGGGGCACAGTAGCGACAATTTATGGGCACACTGGCAGCATTTAATGGGGCACAGTAGTGACAATTAATCGGCACACTGGCAGCATCTGATCTGATGGGCACAGTAGCGGCAATTGATAGGCACACTGGCAGAATCTGATGGGGCACAGTAGCGACAATTCATGGGCACACTGGCAGCATCTGATGGGGGCACAGTAGCGACAATTCATGGGCACACTGGCAGCATCTGATGGGGCACAGTAGTAACATTTCATGGGCACACTGGCAGCATCTGATGGGCACAGTAGCGACAATTCATGGGCACACTGGCAGCATCTGATGGGGCACAGTAGCAACAATTGCTGGACACACTGGCAGCATTTGATGGGGCACAGTAGTGGCATTTGATGGGGAACAGTGGCTGCATTTGATGGGGAACAGTGGCTGCATTTGATGGGAACAGTGGCGGCATTTGATGGGAACAGTGGCGACATTAGATGGGGCACAGTGGCTGCATTTGATGGCACAAGTGACTGCATTTGATGGCACAAGTGACTGCATTTGATGGCACGAGTGACTGCATTTGATGGCACGAGTGATTGCATTTGATGGCACAAGTGATTGCATTTGATGGCACAAGTGATTGCATTTGATGGCACAAGTGATTGCATATGATGGCACAAGTGATTGCATATGATGGCACAACTGATTGCATATGATGGGAACAGTGGCGGCATTAGATGGGGCACAGTGGTGGCATTTGACGGGCACAAGTGACTGCATTTGATGGGGCACAAGTGGCTGCATTTGATGGGGTACAAGTGGCTGCATTTGATGAGGCACAAGTGGTGGCATTAGATGGGGCACAGTGGCAGCATTTGATGGGGCCTAGGGCCCTCTTTTGATCTTGCACACGGGCCCGCTGATTTCATGATACGCCCCTGCCCCCAAAATACGCAACAAAATATGTAAAAAAACATATAATTTTTTTTGGGGGGGGGGATGTCCCTGAATGGCAGTTTGGAAATGTGGTCACCCTATGCGTAACTGATTCTAAGAATCAGTCGCATAGATACGACGGCGCTAGGCAGAGATACAACGGCGTATCTGGAGATGCGCCGTCGTATCTCTTTTGAGAATCTGGGCCGTTGTATTTATTTCCTTCAAAGTAGGAACATTACATTCTAACAGAAAATGTCTATGGCCTAATAAACAATACTGGCAAATAAGAATGAAATATACTCAAAACTTCCTCTCCTGATCTGGCTGAGCTCACAATGTAAATAGAGAGAAGGCCTCGGCCTTGGCCACATGGCTAGGCCCAAAATACAGCCCAGGTCCTCACTCAACCTTGCATAGACGAGAACAGAGAGCAGTGCACTGAGTTTCAGCCACACTCACTCATCACTCATTCAAAACTCCCTCCCATTTGCCTTTGGACCAATCACTGTTCATAGGGCAGCCCCTTTCTCCAGCTGGCTTGTAGAGTATGTTGACATAGTAATTCCCCTTTGTTTGTGGAGATGCCTACCAGAGGCTTTCATAGACTCGAGTGTAACAGATTACATTCCTGCGGGGGGGCGTTGGGGCATCCTGTTCTCCAGAACAGCTTCAGCTTGTCTGACTAGAACCAGAGAATGGTCAAAACTCCGATATTATTTTCTCACAACAATTCCACTAATACCAATGATGGGACACTTTTCCATGCACTGACACCAACAATGGGACAATATTCCTCGCACTGACACCAATGATGAGGTACTATTCTTCCCACTAAAACCAACAATGGGGCACTATTCCTCCCACTGATACCAAGAATGGGGCCTTGTTTACTCCCACTGACACCAGGACATATTTTACTCCCACAGGCCACTGTCCGGCCCCTCTAAAGCCTGAAAGATGGTAAACTGGACCTTTGTTTAGAAAGTTTGGAGACTTCTGTTGTAGATGGACCTTGATCTATTATCAGAATACTCATCAAAGCACATATTTCAGTCCCGAAGAAGCGATATTACCGCAAAATGTGTAGACCGAGCCAAAAATATTACATTGGGCTTTCTGTGGCTTTCAAACACATGTCTGTTGCAGTTAATAAGAAGATCCTGTTCATTGTATGAACTTGGTGGTATTTTAACATTTTGCACATAATAAAAGCTCATTCTTTACCTTGGTATTAGTTGTAAGGATGATCAATGAAAAATTCCTGGAGTGCATATTGTCCTCTTTACAATTGTTTGGATTGGGACGACGCCCCATGGAAAACATTTTACTGACATACTTGAATTGACTTCATATATTTTTGATATTTTTGGATATTTTTCTTTAATACTTCTCCAGCAGTCCTCTCTTTTCCTTCTTCAAAAGCTTTGGCCTCTAGAAAAAATCTTCTGCATTCAATCATTATCAATGTGTTTGGATGCTGCATTCCCTTTCAGGCTTTGTGGTTCCATCTGCTGGCCCCTAAGTCACCATAGGGGGCAGTGAAGACACAGGAGCCAGGGCTAACATGGTGGCCCCACTGGTAGGTTGTGTATAATTTCACCTATCTTTGCCCCTGCTCTGTTTGGCCAGTGGGAGAGAGAAAAAATACCTGGAACATCTGGGAAACATGCAACTGGGGCAGGGGCGGATCCAGAGTCTATTCTCGGGAGGGGCACTGCCAGAAAATATGTTTTTTTGGGGGCAATTTATGGCTGGTATTGGCACTTTAATCATCATGGCACTATGGTTGTTATGGTTATGCTTATGGTTTTTGCTGTGTTTTCCAGAGTGGAAGGTTGTAGTTCCAATGTCTACCAGCGGGTGTCTCCCAGCACTTCCCGGTAATCAGTTTCCACCTGATGCTGGCTGCTGGCAGAGTATTTAGTGCCTCTTCTACCATTACACTTTGCTTCTGTGTTTTTTTTTTTTTTTGCTACCAGATGCTGCTACTGCTAGCTGTTTATCTTGTTCCTGCTCTTTATTGTGCTCTTTGCCTTGTACCTTTACCCTAAACCGGCTGCCTTGCACCTATCCCCCCCTTCCTGATCCCAGTCCTGGTTCCCCCCTTCTTTGCATCTCTAGTTTTTACTCTGTGATCTGCATTCCTCATTTTGCATATATTGTATTATATTTAGCTTGTTGGGTATTTCGCCTTTGGGTTGTGACATAAAGTATATCTGTGCTGTTTGCTGGTGTTTGGATGGCTTTTGGATTCACTGTAAATAAATCTTACCGTATTTGCCGGCGTATAAGACGACTGGGCGTATAAGACGACCCCCTAATTTTCCAGCCAAAATGTTGGTTTTGGGATATACTCGCCTGTATAAGACTACCCCCTTCCTACTACTCATGCCTCGCCTCATGGTGCCACCATTACATGCCAGACTGTGCCCCATTACATGCCAGACTGTGCCCCATTACATGCCAGACTGTGCCCCATTACATGCCAGACTGTGCCCCATTACATGCCAGACTGTGCCTCATTACATGCCAGACTTGCTGTGCCCTTACCCTAAGACATGCAGAATCGCGGCCATACTGTACGTTTTTTCAAAAGCCGCGCCTCCTACGTCTTCTGTTCCGTGATAGGTGGAACAGTCAGCTTCCCAGGAGGCACTGTGTTCAGTGTTCGCCTATCATGGAGGCCCTCTCGAGGACGAGAGGGCCTCCGTGATAGGCGGACACTAAACACAGGACGAGAGGGCCTCCCTGATAGGCGGACACTAAACACAGTGTCTCCTGGGAAGCTGAGTGTTCCGCCTATCACGGAACAGAAGACGTAGGAGGCGCGGCTTTTGAAAAAATGTACGTCCGTGATTCTACATGTCTTGAATACGGTAAGGATGTTAGGTTGCCGGAGTATAAGACGACCCCCGACTTTTAAGAAGATTTTAAGGGGTTAGAAAGTCGTCTTATATGCCGGAAAATACGGTACTTTAAATTTCATTGGTCTGACCCCAGTCTCCTGAGTGTAGCTACACAGGTCTGGTCATCCCTGCTGCTGATTCCTGACACCCATATTTCTATCCTAACCAGTACCTTTAAGAGTTAATTACACTTGTAGTGCCCTCTACCATAGGTAGGTGTTAGAGGTGAGGATTTTTGCGATCGCTTCCAGGCAGGTAAATTTAGGCAGGCCTATGCTGCATGCTAGGCCTGCTTGTTTTGATCTGGGGGGCAGGGAGTAGTTATTGTAGCAGTGGGTGTGGCCACCTGCTCTTTAGTTCTTGGGAGCCTCCTCTGCTTCCAGGGAGAATGTTCTGGGAGAGGGGCAGGGCTGGGAATTAGGAGGGCATGTGAGGAGCCCTGACCAATCCCCAACTGGAAATGGCAGGAGGCAGGCCTCCCATATAAGTTCAGGTCCAGCCCATTGGAGGGGAGTTGTCAACGTGAAACGGGAGAATGGAGTGCTAGATCACAGCAGGAGGCCCATCTGCGGAGGGTGCGCACCTCGGTAGAGGAGCTCAGGAGCTGGGAGGGAGCCTCGTCCTTACACGGTCATGGAGGAGGTGTCCTGGAACAGAGGAGCTGGAGAAGCGGTCGGTACACATGTCCGGGTAAATTCTTCACCAAGGACTCAGGGCAGGAGAAGGTCGGTGAGTGAGGCACAGTGGATATCCGGAGAAGGCATGCCAGGGGAGCTGGCTGCAAGGTCAGAGGAGAAACTGTGGGGTTTCGTGTCAAAGCGATGTGGCCTGCGGGAGCAGGATTTGCAAGCCGGGCTAGCTGGGATCAGTAGTCCACCAACTTTCTAAAGCTGCTAAACAACTAGGCCACCAAGAAGGGGTACTGCAGGCCCCTGGCCTATAAAAATTCAGCAAGTCCAATAACCACCTGGGATGATTCAGAGTGATCCCTGGTGCAGTGTAAAGATGATGGGGCGGAGATACTAACGCGAAAAAAATTGTTTTGTACCAGAGTTAGATTAATTATGTTGCCAACATCCCGAAAAAAGGGGTGTCCCACTAGCAAGGGGTTGGGACTTTAAAGGCAACAAGAATAACAAAAATTATAAATTTGAAATTCATTTAATTATTGTATAAATGTCTAAGAAGCCAGGTATATGGCGACCATAAAATCATGAATATAGGGCCAGATTCACGTAGAAATGGGCTACGCTGCGGCGGCGTAACGTATCCCATTTACGTTACACCGCCGCAAGTTTACAGCGTAAGTGCCTGATTCACAAAGCACTTACCTGTAAACTTGCGGCGGCGTAGCGTAAATCCGCCCGGCGCAAGCCCGCCTAATTCAAATGGGACGGGGACCATTTAAATTAGGCGCGTTCCCACGTCGAACGTACTGCGCATGCTCCGTCCCTAAAATGTCCCGACATGCATTGCGCTAAATGACGTCGCAAGGACGTCATTGGTTTCGACGTTAACGTAAATGGCGTCCAGCACCATTCACGGACGACATATGCAAACGACGTGAAATTTAAAAATTCGACGCGGGAACGACGGCCATACTTAACATTGGTTAGACCACTTAGAGGGCATGCTTAGTTTTACGCGACGTATCTCTACAGAAACAACGTAAATTTAGAGCGACGGGCAAAGCGGACGTTCGTGAATCGGCCTAACTAGTCATTTGCATATTCTACGCCGACCGCAATGGAATCGCCACCTAGCGGCCGGTCTAGAATTGCAGCCCAAGATCCGACGGTGTAAGTCACTTACACCTGTCGGATCTTAGGGATATCTATGCGTAACTGATTCTATGAATCAGAGATACGACGGCGTATCAGGAGATACGCCGTCGTATCTCTTTTGTGAATCTGGCCCATAATTCATAACAATTCAGAATACACAAAAACAATCATAAATAAATACAACGTTGTCTCAAGTATTGTGATGAGGCCCGACGCGTTTCAGGGAAATGCCCTTTCTTCAGGGGAGTGTCCTTCTTTGAAGACTAATGATATCTAAAAGGCATACAAAAAAATAAAGATTGGCAAAAGATATAACATAGAACAGATGAGCATCGCTGAGAAAGAAGAGGCACAAAGTAGCCGCCAAAAAAGGGGGCACATAGAAAATCACGCAAAAATTACCAAAAAACATATAAAAGTTCTAACCTGATACGATTGCCAAAGATGTGACCAGATAATTCTTTGTGGAAAGATGTACTAAAATTAATCTACTAGAGAGTCGAAAAACAACTTAAACCAACCAGAGATACAGTACTAACATGGTACACGGAAGTTTGTGCAGGGGGAGAAGAGTCCTGGGAGTAACGGTCTGCAGGACTTGGTGCAGAGGAGGAGTAACGGTCTGCAGGATTGGTGCAGAGGAGGAGTAACGGTCTGCAGGACTTGGTGCAGAGGAGGAGTAACGGTCTGCAGGATTGGTGCAGAGGAGAGACTGTAAATGTTAGAATCCATAATTTTCTCAAAGTGCTATTGATTCAACAAGCCTTTAACCACTTCCGGACCGCCGCATGTACATTTACGTCGGCAGAATGGCACGGACAGGCACATTGGCGTACCTGTATGTCCCTGCCTAGACGTGGGTCGGGGGTCCGATCGGGACCCCCCCCCCCGGTACATGCGGGGCTTCAGGAGCGATCCGGGACGAGGGCGTGGCTATTCGTTTCTAGCTGCCCCCTCGCGATCGCTCCCCGGAGCTGAAGAACGGGGAGAGCCGTATGTAAACACGGCTTCCCTGTGCTTCACTGTGGCGGCTGCATCGATCGAGTGATCACTTTTATAGGGAGACTCGATCGATGACGTCAGACCTACAGCCACACCCCCCTACAGTTGTAAACACACACTAGGTGAACCCTAACTCCTACAGCGCCCCCTGTGGTTAACTCCCAAACTGCAACTGTCATTTTCACAATAAACAATGCAATTTTAATGCATTTTTTGCTGTGAAAATGACAATGGTCCCAAAAATGTGTCAAAATTGTCCGAAGTGTCCGCCATTATGTCGCAGTCACGAAAAAAATCGCTGATCGCCGCCATTAGTAGTAAAAAAAACAAAAAAAACTATCCCCTATTTTGTAAACGCTATAAATTTTGCGCAAACCAATCGATAAACGCTTATTGCAATTTTTTTACCAAAAATAGGTAGAAGAATACGTATCGGCCTAAACTGAGGAAAACATTGTTTATATATGTTTTTGGGTAATATTTATTACAGCAAAAAGTAAAAAATATTGCATTTTTTTCAAAATTGTCGCTCTATTTTTGTTTATAGCGCAAAAAATAAAAACCGCAGAGGTGATCAAATACCACCAAAAGAAAGCTCTATTTGTGGGGAAAAAAGGACGCCAATTTTGTTTGGGAGCCACGTCGCACGACCGCGCAATTGTCTGTTAAAGCGATGCAGTGCCGAATTGTAAAAACCCCTTGGGTCATTTAGCAGCATATTGGTCCGGTCCATAAGTGGTTAATAACGATGGCAAAGTGATCTGTTCTATGGGCATCCCAAACCCCCTTTCCCCCAACCAAGTTATATCCCCCAAATAAACAAAAGCAAAAGCAAATGACTGTTCATTGTCCTTGAAAGAGTGATGTATGGAAGTCTGGAAGCAGGGTGAACATGGTGGATGTCAGTAACTAGTAGCAACCATCCGCTACACACTAATAATATTTTTTTGGCAACCAAGACACCAAAAAACATTTTAAAGTGGAGTTCCACACTTTTTTTTTCTTTCCCCAAAAATCTTAAAATAAATAAAAAATAAATAGATTTTTTTTTTTTATATACTCGATAGCTCTCCTGACTCTTCCTCCACCGCGGTGGATCCTCTGCCTCGTCCTCCGTCGCGGTGTCTTCTTGTGAATGAGCCGCACTGCCTTCTGGGAACTGTGTGTATCCCAAGAGGCAACCGCCCATTCACAAAGCGCCGCGCGAGTCGCGCGTGCGCAGTAGGAAACGGGCGGTGAAGCCGTAATGCTTCACCGACTGTTTCCCTTAGTAAGGAAGGAGGCGCCAGGACCGAATGATCGCCGTCAGGGGGACCGACATTGCGGGTGACTAGGACAGGTAAGCATGGGAGTCCGCTGACATTTTTCAGGGGGGTGCGCTTTGGCAGCGGCTATACACAGTCGCATTTAGCCCTTTCTTCAAATGCTAGCGGGGGATAAAAGCGCCCTGCTAGCAGCCAAATAGCGCACCTAAAACGATGGTAAAGCGCTTTTAGCAGATGTGGACCCTCCTTCAGCACAGATGGACCTCCCCATTCTGCACAGACCCCTCCATTTAGCAGAGATGGATCCCCCTTCAGCACAGACCCCTCCATTCAGCACAAATGGACCCCCCCTTCAGCACAGACCCTCCCATTCCGCACAGAGCCCTCCATTCAGCACAGACCCCCTTCAGCAAAGACCCCTCCATTCAGCACAAATGGACCCCCCCTTCAGCACAGACCCTCCCATTCCGCACAGAGCCCTCCATTCAGCACAAACCCCCTTTAGCACAGATGGACCCCCTTTAAGCACAGACCCCCCTTCAGCACAGGTGGACCCCCATTCAGCACAAACCCACCCTTCAGCACAGGCGGACCCCCCTCCCCCATCCCATTCAGTACCTCAGATCAGCACAGCAGGTTCCCTCCCCCTGTGTACAAAAACACAGGCTCTGTGTGCCTGTGTGACATCTGGCCCGGGACTGCTCAGACAGCCCGCGGCCACGAGAGAAGGGGATGGTTGGTCACTCTGCACCAGACCACCCCCGCCCCCCCCCCTTGCAACGCCACAGCCAGCAGCTCGCCTCTCTCTCCCTGTTCTAACCTGCCTGTCACTGCTGCGCTGTCACTGCTTCAGTTGCGGAGGGGTGTTTTCACTCATCAATACCTTCTCGATTCAAGGGGGGGCAATTGCCCCCTCTTGCCCTATGGAGCGGACGCCCATGCAGGTAAGTGTCCTTATTAAAAGTCAGCAGCTACAGTGTTAGTAGCTGCTGACTTTTAAAAAGAAAAAAATTTCGCGTGGAATCCCGCTTTAAATGATCTCTAATATTTTTTGTTTTGAAGCTTTACCAGTTGATCAGCCATTTTGGGGAACACTTTCCATGCTCTTAAAGGGGTTGTAAAGGAATTTTTTTTTTCCCTAAATAGCTTCCTTTACCTTAGTGCAGTCCTCCTTCGCTTACCTCATCCTTCCATTTTGCTTTTAAATGTCCTTATTTCTTCTGAGAAATCCTCACTTCCTGTTCTTCTGTCTGTAACTCCACACAGTAATGCGAGGCTTTCTCCCTGGTGTGGAGAAAGCCTCTTGAGGGGGGAGGGGCGAGCAGGAGTGTCAGGACACTCTCTACTTTGCAGATAGAGAAAGGAGCTGTGTGTAAGTGGGCGTCCTGACACTCCTGCTTGCCCCCTCCCCCCCCCAAGAGGCTTTCTCCACACCAGGGATAAAGCCTCGCATTACTGTGTGGCGTTACAGACAGAAGAACAGGAAGTGAGGATTTCTCAAAAGAAATAAGGACATTTAAAAGCAAAATGGAAGGATGAGGTAAGTGAAGGAGGACTGCACTAAGGGAAAGGAAGCTATTTAGGGAAAAAATGTTTTCCTTTACATCCCCTTTAAGCATCCAAGCAGAGCAAGCTGGAATCTTACAGGACACATTTTTTATTGTCTACACATATACATGTTATATAAAACACCGGTAACATCTCCAATCAGTCCAATCAAGGTGTGTGTTATGTTAATGAGGTGTCTAGCAAGTTTTAACACCTTTCCTGGATGTTAATACAAAAATCACTGCATGCAGGAATGTGAAAATAGACATATATGGGATCCAGCATTGACATCTGATTGATGCCTCCCAGAGTAAAAACTGCAGTGGAATGTTTCATGGTAATATTGAAGGGCATTCAGGAACAACCCGGCAGTGTATTAAGACAGTCCATTCATTTTGGGGCTGCCAATGCACGGTATCAAAACCTTTTACCCAACGTGTTTGGAGGAGAGAGAATGCTGAGTTGCAACCAAAGAACACCATACCTACTGTGAAGCATGGGGGTGGCAACATCATGCTTTGGGGCTGTTTCTCTGCAAAGGGAACAGGACGACTGATCCGTGTACATCATGGGTGCTCAACCTGTGGCCCTCCAGCTGTTGCAAAACTACAATTCCCATCATGCCTCTGACTTTGGAAGTCAAGCTTGTAACTGTCAGCAGCTTGCAATGCCTCATGGGACTTGTAGTTCCGCAACAGCTGGAGGTCCACAGGTTGAGCACCCATGGTGTACATGAAAGAATGAATTTGGCCATGTATCGTGAGATTTTGAGTGCAAACCTCCTCCCATCAGCAAGGGCATTAAAGATGAAACGTGGCTGGGTCTTTCAGCATGACAATGATCCCAAACACACCGCTCGGGCAACGAAGGAGTGGCTTCATAAGAAGCATTTCAAGGTCCTGGAGTGGCCTAGCCTGTCTTCAGATCTCAACCCCATAGAAAACCTTTGGAGGGAGTTAAAAGTCCATGTTGCCCAGCGACAGCCCCAAAAAATCACTGCTCTAGAGGAGATCTGCCTGGAGGAATGGGCCAACATGCCAGCAACAGTGTGTGACAACCTTGTGAAGACGTTTGACCTCTGTCATTGCCAACAAAGGATATATAACAAAGTATTGAGATGAACTTTTGATATTCACCAAATACTTATTTTTCCACCATGTGATTGTCTGAATTTGTTTTCACATTTTGTCTCTCATAGTTGAGGTCTACCTATGATGACAATTACAGGCCTCTCTCATCTTTTTAAGTGGGAGAGCTTGCACAATTGGTGGCAGACTAAATACTTTTTTGCCCCACAGAGGCGGCTCTAGGCTTTGTGAGGCCTTAGGCAAAACTTGACATGGGGCCCCACTCACACCTATGATGGGAAAACATAATTCAAGGACAAGCGCCTCTTCCCCACAACCCTGGCCGGTGGTTGAGGGGGTCTGCGGGCAGGGGGGCTTATCAGAATCTGGAAACCCCCTTTAACAAGGTGGCCCCCAGATCCTGCTATTTAATAACTAAGGGGTGGGGGCCACCCAGTGATGTCACCTGGTGAACACACCCCCTTGTGACATCATTGACTGAGGGCATGCTGGGTCATTGACGTCACAAGGGGTGGTGTCACTGATATTTACTGGTTGTTAGGGACGCTGGCGGCCCCGCTCCTGAGTCAGGGCTTTTAACGCTGCCTGAGCAAATCAGCATTAAAGTGGAGGTTCACCCAAAAACCTTTTTTTTTAACATTAGATTGAGGCTCGTTTTGTCAAGGGGAATCGGGTGTTTTTTTTACAATCGAAGCTGTACTTACCGTTTTAGAGATGTATCTTCTCCGCCGCTTTCGGGTATGGGCTGCGGGACTGGGCGTTCCTACTTGATTGACAGGCTTCCGACGGTCGCATACATCGCGTCACGATTTTCCGAAAGTAGCCGAACGTCGGTGCGCAGGCGCCCATATAGAGCCGCACCAACGTTCGGCTTCTTTCGGCTACTCGTGACGCGATGTATGCGACCGTCGGAAGCCTGTCAATCAAATAGGAATGCCCAGTCCCGAAGACCATACCCGGAAGCGGCGGAGAAGATCGCTCTCTAAAACGGTAAGTACTGCTTCGATTTTAAAAAAACTACCCGATTCCCCTTCACAAAATGAGCCTCAATCTAATGTTAAATTTTTTTTTTCGGGTGAACTCCCGCTTTAAGGTCCCCTGTCCCTCAAAACTGGGGTAATGCATTGGGCAAGTTAGGAGGCCGCAAGGCCCCTGTGAGTGTGAGGCCTTAGGCGACCGCCTAACTTGCCTAATTAAAGAGCCGCCTCTGCCCACTGTACACCCTGAAGTGTTAATAAAAGAGTGATGGTAAAATGTCATGTCTTGCACAAAAATTCCCAGTCATTTCTATGTCACAGGGCTGTGGCCCTCACGTTGACAAAGCTTTGTAAAGGGCTCCTAGGTGACATCAGCCAAAGGCATACCTGTACTAGCAGTGATCGTTGAGCTGATTGATTGCATTCTTATGCGGAATCGGTGGCAGTGAGTCACTTTTCTATAAGAAGTCCCCTACACTGCACCTTTCTTTTGCATCAGAAACGACAATAACCAGGAGCTAAAAACATCAAGTTTTGCCATTTCACGTCATAGAGGGGGCCTCTGGACGTTTGTAAAATCGGCTCTGAGTGAGTTCGGCATGCGGAGGAGGCCTCGCCGTTTCCAATGCCGATGCAGGTACACCCAAAACAAAAGCAATCAAGTCAACACAAGCCACATTGCCCGTGACACGATACCGACAGAAACCTTCCAAAGACCTTTTTACATGATAATGATGTCAGTAATTTGTTTCTACTCTCGGCTGAAGATCTTCCCTGGGGGGGGGAGGGGGAGACACGGGATTAACACTTT
This sequence comes from Rana temporaria, assembly GCF_905171775.1. Classification (NCBI taxonomy): domain Eukaryota; kingdom Metazoa; phylum Chordata; class Amphibia; order Anura; family Ranidae; genus Rana; species Rana temporaria. The sequence goes on from NC_053494.1 coordinate 210,542,723, forward strand.
ACAGTCTGTCACGGGTTCAAGTCATGTGTATGCGTTGAGAAATTGCAGACGTTTATCATTAACGTGTCTGGCGCATTTGTTCTTAAAGCTGAACTCCAGGCAAACAGCTAAATGCACAGATGAGATACATACAGGGCCTTGAAAAAGTATTCATACCCCTTGAAATTTTCCACATTTGGTCATGTTACAACCAAAAACCTAAATATATATATATTTTTTTTTTTTTGTGATAGGCCAACACAAAGCGGCACATAATTGTAAAGTGGAAGAAAAAGGATTAATAGTTTTTAAAATGTTTTACAAATAAATATGTAATAAATGTGGGGTACATTTGTATGGCGCCCCCCGGAGTCAATACTTTGTAGAACCGCCTTTCTCTGCAATTACAGATGTGAGTCTTTTTGGGGATGTCTCTACCAGCTTTGCACATCTAGAGAGGGACATTTCTGCCCATTCTTCTTTGTAAAATATCTCAAGTTCTGTCATATTGGATGGAGAGCGTCTGTGATCAGCAATTTTCAAGTCTTGCCACAGATTCTCAATGTGATTTAGGTCTGGACTGTAACTGGGCCATTCTAACACATGACAATGCTTTGAACTTCCCCCAGTCTCAAGTCTTTTGCAGACTCTAACAGGCTTTCTTCTAATGCCCTGTACACACGATCAGTTCATCTGATGAAAACTGACCGCTGGACCGATCGTGTGTGGGCCCCATCAGTTTTTTTCCCACCGGTGAAAAAAAATAGAACCTGTTTTAAATTTTTCGTATGGTTAAAAAAAAGATAGAAAAATAACGATTGTCCGTGGGGAAATCCATCGGTCAAAAATCCACGCATGCTCAGAATCAAGTCGACGCATGCTCAGAAGCATTGAATTTCATTTTTCTCTGCACGTCGTTGTGTTTTACGTCACCGCGTTGGACACGATCGTATTTTTAACCGATGGTGTGTAGGCAAGACTGAGGAAAGTCAGCTTCATCGGATATCTGATGAAAAAAATCCATCGGTCCGTTTTCATCAGACAAACGATCGTGTTTACAGGGCATAAGATTGTCCTGTATCTGGCTCCATCCATCTTCCCATCAACTCTGACCAGCTTTCCTGTCCCTGCTGATGAAAAGCATTCCCACCACATGGTATGCTGCCACCACCATGTTTCACAGTGGGGATGGTGTGTTCAGGGTGATGTGCAGTGTTAGTTTTCCCCACACATAGCGTTTTGATTTTAGGCCAAAAAGTTCAGTTTTGGTCTCATCTGACCAGAGCACCTTCTTCCACATGTTTGCTGTGTCCCCTTCCCCACATGGCTTCTCACAAACTGCAAATGGGACCTCTTATGTCTTTCTTTCACCAATGACTTTCTTCTTGCCGCTCCTCCATGAAGACCAGATTTGTGGAGAGCACGACTAATAGTTGTCCTGTGGACAGATTCTCCCACCCAGGGGCGGACTGACCATTTTGGCACTGGGGCACTGCCCGAGGCCCCATGCCACTAGGGGGCCCCATCAGAGTTGCTAGCCTCAGTAAAACCAGGGACAGTATGTAAAAATCTGTGTTTTTTTACATCTGTCCCTGAAATGTCCCTTACCGACATCCTTTTGGTCTAAAAATCCCAAGATTATAGCTGCCCCGCCTCTCCAGTACCTTCTCAATGTGTGTGGGTATACTGTGTGTGTATACTGTGTATGCATACTGTATGTGTGTGTGTGTATACTGTGTGGCCCCATAATCTCCTATTGCCTGGGGGACCCATAATCTCCTATTGCCCGGGGGACCCATAATCTCCTATTGCCCAGGGGCCCTAAAATCTCCTATTGCCCGGGGGCCCCATAATCTCCTATTGCCCGGGGGCCCCATGAGTTGTCAGTCCGCCCCTGCTCTCACCTGAGCTGTGGATCTCTGCAGCTCCTCCAGAGTTACCATGGGCCTCTTGGCTTCTTTCCACTTCACAATTATGTGCCACTTTGTGTTGGTCTATCACATAAAATTCCAATAAAATACATTTACGTTTTTGGCTGTAACATGACGGTGTGCCGGGATAATATATACCTGTCTGGGAAGGGTTGGTAGTGAAGACAGAATGATGACGTTGGGAGGGAGAGGACACCGATTATCCAGGTTGCTCGTGTTGATCCGGCTGATTGCTGTGTTTGGTCCAAGACAATTGGGAACATTCGGTTCTGTGTGCCGGCTGATACACAAAGTTCTCCACAAGGCCCCGCCGAAGCAAGATGAAAACTGCTATTTCAGTAAAGGTATTTCTGCCGCTCAGAATCGCTGATTACATCACTGTGCTAATAATAGACTCTTCAAAGTGGAAAACCCGTGGCCACGGGCAACCACCGGCTACGTCATTGTAGGAGGCGGCATCAGAGAGGAGAACGTCACCAAGGTCTCCTATAGTGACTGGGTGGTGCGCCTCCTTCTACTCACCTTTAGAGATGAGCACGATGGAAACGTTTGTTTCGCTTCGGATTGGTTTGTTAACCACTTAAGACCCGGACTATTATGCAGGTAAAGGACCTGGCCATTTTTTTTCGATTCGGCACTGCGTCGCTTTAACTGACAATTGTGCGGTCGTGCGACGTGGCTCCCAAACAAAATTGGCGTATTTTTTTCCCCACAAATAGAGCTTTCTTTTGGTGGTATTTGATCACCTCACCACAAAAAAAGAGCGACAATTTTGAAAAAAAATCAATGGGCTAGATTCAGATAGAATGGTCTATCTGTCCGCCCGGCGTAACGTATCTCAGATACGTTACGCCGCCGTAATTTGGGGCACAAGTTCTGTATTCAGAAAAAACTTGCGCCCTTAGTTACGGCGGCGTAACGTATCTGTGTCGGCGTAAGCCCGCCTAATTCAAATGTGGATGATGTGGGCGTGTTTTATGTATATTAACTGTGACCCCGCGTATTTGACGTATTTTACAAAATAGGGGATAGTTTTATTGCATTTTTATTAATATTTTTTTTTACTACTAATGGTGGCGATCAGCGATTTTTTTCGTGACTGCGACATTATGGCGGACACATCGGACAATTTTGACACATTTTTGGGACCATTGTCATTTTCACAGCAAAAAGTGCTATAAAAATGCATTGTTTACTGTGAAAATAACAATTGCAGTTTAGGAGTTAACCACAAGGGGGCGCTGAAGGGGTTATGTGTGACCTCATGTGTGTTTCTAACTGTAGGGGGGCGGGGCTGGACGTGTGACGTCACTGATCGTCTTTCCCTATATCAGGGAACAGACGATCAGTGACACTGCCACTGTGAGGAACGGGGAAGGTTTGTTTACACTCACCTCTCAGGCCGAGTACTCACGACCAAACATGTCCGTTCGAAATGTCCGACGGGCTGTTTCCGGCGTACAAGGCTGTTTTTTCATTTGGCCCGCTGGCTTGTACACACCAGCGGACGATATTTCCCTGCGGACCTGAACGCGTGCACGTAATCCACGTTTGACGTCACTATAAAGGGAAAGGCCAAAGTCAATGGCGACGCCCTCTGTTCCGCTTTTGCTAGTTACGGCTTTGCTCGTGTTAGTGAAGGTTTGGTTAGAGCTGATTCGCGCTTCTCGGTCTCCAGGCTTTAGCAGGTAGTATTTTCTCGTTCAGTGCGTGTGCTTGTGGGTACGTAGTTGGCATTCGGGTACAGGCGTGCAGTTCGTTCTGCTTAGCAGATTCGTACTGTGCGTTCGTATCTGTGTGTCGTGCGTTCTTTGCAGGTACCGCTGGATTTGATTGTGCTTTCTGTTGGAGTGTGTTCTTGACTGACCAGCCGGCCGGTTTGAAGCCATGATGGAGCAGCAGCGTCAATTTTCGCGAGTTGGTGCTGTTTATGGGATGGCTGCTGGATATGTTCATTATTCCAGTACTTTGGCCAGAAACAGGGGGCGGAGGCGTTTCTGGACCAAGAATTGGTTGCGCCAGCGTGACCAGTTCTCTCATATGCCTCTGCTTAGGGAACTCCAGGAGAATAATCCTAATGACTATAGGAATTTTCTCCGCATGACGGACCCCGTATTCAACAGTCTGCTGGAACTTCTGTCCCCCTATATCACGAGGCAGGACACTGTGATGCGCCAAGCCATCACGGCCGAGCAGAGGCTTATTGCCACGTTGCGGTACCTGGCGACTGGGAGGAGCCTGCAGGACCTCAAGTTCTCGACAGGCATCTCTCCGCAGGCGCTTGGGGTCATCATACCGGACACGTGTGCTGCCATCATTAAAGTTCTGCACGAGGAGTATATTAAGGTAAGTTACCTCATTTGAACCTCACAATGTGTCTTTAATAATGTGGCAAACTAACTTTTTATTTTATTTCCCAGATATGCTGTGTGTTTAACTAACGTTCCCTTTTCTCACTATGCATGTTGATATCAGCTTTTACATGTTCTTTTTATTTTGGCCTACCTGCATATTTTGATCTTACCCAATATTAACCTGTCCAGCATGCTATCTTCGGGCCAACCCCCACCATGCCACTTTTTTTTTATTTTTTTGTTTTCTAAAAACAGTTTAAACACCCCCCACCCCCCCTTCAAAGTGTTTTTGTCCCCATCAGAGGGCTGTGGAGTCTCTTATTAATTAAGTGGGCCTATCTATTTGTGGCCCGAAATTCTCACTTCATAATTTGCAAATGCTATTTTAAAAATGTAAAGTTGCACAAGGATGCTTGTAGGATTATGTTTGCAATGTTTATGTGCCAAAGTACTAAATCTCTTTTTTTGTTTGTCCCCACAGCTACCCTCCACACCACAGGAATGGCAGTCTGTGGCTTCCCAATTTGCCGAGCGGTGGGATTTTCCTAACTGCGGTGGAGCAATAGATGGGAAACACGTCCGCATTGTGCCACCACCCCACTCGGGGTCCTACTATTATAATTACAAGGGTTATCATAGTATCGTGTTGATGGCGGTGGTGTCGGCACAGTATGAGTTTCTATATGTGGACGTGGGGAAGAACGGCCGGATGTCAGATGGGGGAGTGTTCTCACGGACTGATTTCTATGATCGTCTCCAAACTGGTGGTCTGGCATTGCCACCAGATGAAGATAATGTGGAAGGACTTCCGTTTGTGTTCCTAGCGGACGAGGCTTTCGGGCTTGGACCTCACCTAATGCGGCCGTTTCCCCAGAGGACCCTCACCTTAGAGAGGAAGGTGTTCAATTTTCGGTTGTCCAGGGCTCGGAGGGTAGTCGAGAATGCCTTTGGGATCCTCAGCAACCGGTTCCACCTGTTCCTGACATCGATACATTTGGCGGAATATAAATTGAACACCGTTATATTTGCCTGCTGCATTTTGCACAATTTTCTACGCAGGCACTCCCAGACGTACCTAGCCTCCATGGGCTCTGAGGCAGGACTACCCTCAGAGAACATTCCTGGCCTGGACACTGGTCGCGCTGGCTTGGCCCCCCAATCTGCTCGTGAGGTACGCGACAAATATGTTGAGTACTTCATGGGTCGGGGGGCCATTGCTATGCCAGATCATATTTCTTTCTAATTCGGCCCCCAAAGAAAGGAATATTCTCACAACTAATAAATAATTAGACCATTGGACTTTATACAGTTGTTTGTCATTACTGCTTTTTCTCTATTTTTCTGTCTTCCAGGTTATCTCCAAAAATAGTGCACTTCTAGTGCCAGATTTACTTACTCAGATGTATTAACTAACCACATTTGCACATTATTCACTCATCTACTAACTGGGTATTCAGTCTAGAAATAAGAAGCCACTCATTTTTCTGCTTTTGATGTCTCATTTTTTATTTTAGTCATTTTTTAACAAGAAATGTGTATTTTTAGGCAGAAAACATTTCCTGCAAATTTTTGAGACAAAATATTGGCTTTTAATTATTTATTTTTTTGTCTTTATTGACAGTGATTACCAATAATAATGATCGAAACACAATGTAAGAATAATTTCACTGAAACTATACGCAAGAATTTTTGGGCTTGTCTCCTATATATCTATCTCTAGATATATATATATAGATATATATATATATATATATATATATATATATATATATATATATATATATATATATATATACATATATACACACTTCTAAATAGAATTTTTTTAGACTTTGGTTAAAAATTTAAGTTATTTTTTAGTTTGGTTTCCAATAACCCAGACTAATTTATGTAGACATTTTTTGGCTTATTTTTTATTGTCAAATTTTTTTTGGGGTATTTGTTTCGAAGACATTTATTTACATTTATAAATTGTTGTGTATTTTTTGTATACCAAAAATTTTGTGGCTTTGTATTTGTTTGTGTCTAATTTTTTCAACAAGATTTTAACACAACACAAAAATTTAAAAAAAGGACAGCAGTCAGTCATATGGATGGTGTGCTTTCACACTGGAACACGCCAAAATTTCTAAATGCACACATTCAGTGAAAACTCGCCAAATGTCATTGGTTAAACAGACAAATGGCCACATGTGCTATCTGACATCATGGGTGATCAATGTCTGTGTTTTGTGGGAGCAAACCCTTTCTCTCAACTACTTGAGGATCGAGGAGGGGTTTGTACCCACAAAGCACAGACAATAGATAGTCTGTGATGGCAGATAGCACATATTGGCACACTGTGTGTGCATTTAGAAATTTTGGCGTATTATAACGTACAAAAATTAAAAAGGGTTTTGTGGGCGGGGGATGGGCGGGGGATGGGCGGGGGATGGGCTTCTGTGGTTCAGTCTTTGACACGGCCCATCATGTCAATGATATTTTTGTAATTTTGTTCGATGACTAGCATCCTTTGTCGCATGTTCTCCATTTCCGTGCTACACTCTGAAATGACATTTCGCACATTCTGCTCCATGACGACCATCCTTTCCCGCATAATGTCCATTTCCGTGCTGCACTCCATTAGTTGCTGTACAATTATAGAAGCACTTGCACGTGAAAAATGTGCTACTCCATCTTCATCCCCTAAAAATAAACAAATTGGCATTCAAAATATGTAAATAATTTCCAGCCTATCTGCATATGTTTGGCCCTATTAATATAGGGGTGACACTGACCTGATGGCCTGATAATTTCCACATCCCCAATTTCTTCATCTTCTATCACTCCTCCTTCTTCCACCACCTCCCCATCATCTTCTATCACTCCTCCTTCTTCCACCACCTCCCCATCATCTTCGACTCCTCCTTCATCCATCAATCCACCTTCTTGCAATTCGCCAAATTGTTCTTCCGCCACTTGCCCTTCATCTGATATAAATTCTAAGTCCAAAATAACTTCTTCCTCCTCTCTTCCTTCCTCCTTTCTTCCTTCCTCTTCTCCTTCCACATCCTCTTCTCCTTCCACATCCTCTTCTCCTTCCACATCCTCTTCTCCTTCCACATCCTCTTCTCCTTCCACATCCTCCTCTCTTCCTTCCCCAGCCTCCTCCTGCTCAACATGTGGAGGTGTTTGATTTTCCGGGTGTCTGGCCCTCTCTGCCTCCTCCAATTGCTGGCGTCTTCTTTCCCCTATAAGAAATAATAAAAAACAAAAGGGATACTCATCAGCACACAGATATTGGATATCATAAATCGCACACATTGCATAGACGATACATTAATGATGATTTTTGGTTGTTTATTCTTTCAGCAATCCTCCATTTTTGGCGTAGTTCTAGGCCAAGCTCTGATCCTGCCCCTTTTTTGCTAAGAAGTGACACAAATGGATGTCCCCCCAAAACATTAATTCTCGTCGACCCTCCAAATAAATATACTTTGATTTTTGAGACACAGGTGCTTTGCATTTCAAGATGTTAAAACATCAGCTTTATTTGCATTTTGGAGAATGAATCTTGTTTGCCTGTCACATTCACTCAATTTAATTTCTGTGATTTTGCTATTCAACAATGTTGGAAAACCAAGTTTGGGGCCAGTCAGCCATGTCCAGGTGTGTTGTTCCTGGAGTAACGTCACATTTTTGCTAAACAATGTCATATTACGCGTGTTTACTATTTCACAAAATTTGTTTAAGGTTGTTATTTGACATAAACACAATACAGTATCTACACGTGTTAAAAAGTACAAGCAGGCCAAGGAGGCAGATGTGAAAAAATACATGTCAACACATTATTGCAGACATTCCCCCCCCCCCTTAAATAATATGGACTTACTTTTACGCAGAATTTTGAGTATCTTCTTCATGTGATGTGGCTCCCTCAATTTTAAATCGGACCAACGCTTCCGTAGTTGCTCCTTTGACCTGGTGACACCAAACATTCTCCTCATTCTCCTTGCCACCTTGTCCATTATGTGTGACTTTCTCCGGTTCGGTGTTTTGTAGGGCCCACATTCACCATCATAATCCTTCCTCCTCATGATGTAAACCAACTCCACCATTTCTTCGAACGCCATATTAGTGGCTTTATATCTTTTAGGCCTGGATCGGGACGGTCCTGCCTCTGTCCCTTCACTTGCGCCATGAGAGCTCCGTGCCCGCTCGTGTGACATCGCCATCTTTCCTTCCCACAGAGATTAGGGGCGTGGAAACGACGAAATGTCCCGTCAGGGGCGGAGATGAGGGCGGGGATTCTTGCATATGCGGAGTGTCGCGAATGCCAACAACGTATTGACGTAGGTTACGCGGAGAATATTCGCGCGATTCCAGAACCTACACAGTTAACGCCAAATTTACTTTTTCAATTGATTAGGGGCATGGCAAAGGTGACGAGGGCGGCGTTTCATACATACGCGGAGTGGATAAAAGGCACTTGACGTGATTACGTAGGTTACGTGTTAATTCAGCGAGCGGAAGAAACGAGGATTGTGAGAGAGGCAGGTAAGAAATTTAAACATGGGATCAGCAGCGGGCTGTAAAATGTAGAGCAATGGGATGGGGGTTTGGTCTGTTGGTTGCACAGTTTTATTAAGCTATTATGTCTCTTGGATACCAGAATGTGATTTTCGTACCCAAATGCTTTTGTAGACATCACAAAATAGAGAGGTCAAAAATGCTGTGACTCATTATCAATTATGTAGGGTGTATTCAGATCAGGCCAAGTATTGTTCTGTGTTGGTTGGACAGAGGTCATTAGGAAGTTACTTTCATGTAATCAATGCTGAGGGGCAGGATATCTACACATGCAATAGTGCCTTGATGAATGCTGTCATTTGTAATAATTGTGTATGGTTGTACATTTCTATTATTTCCTGCAATGTAACCAAAGGGGCGGCATGTATAAAAAAAATGTTAGCTAAAACAAACCAATGGGGCAGAGCTGGCCAGCATTTTCTAAACAAGAGACACTGTGTTTGTATTTCTATATAGGTACTACTTTTTAAACAACATATTCTATCAATGTAAATGCTGAGGCTTTTTTTAATAGTGTTTTTGGTTTCTTTTTCTTTTTTCAATCTAGAAAAAAAAAGAGTAAATCCTAATTTCCCAATGGATCTCCTGCAGAGCCAAGAGATTATCCAGCACTTGCTGGATAAATTTCGGGAAATGCCCATCCTGTGGGATTCAAAGCAGGACCATTACCACAATAAGGACGTACGAGCGGCAGCACTTGAACAGCTAGCAGCATACATGAGGACATGGGTGCCAGAATGCAGTGCCAACATGGTGAAGGATAAACTTGCCAACCTCAGGGGCACATATAGGAGAGCGTACAAAGCTCACCAAAAGCAGCTAAGATCTGGAGCAGCAGCAAGACCACCAAAGGAACCCAAGCTGTGGTATTACAACCAGATGTCATTTTTGCGGGATCAACTGGAAGGCAGGCCATCAATGTCAAGTCTGAATCCCAACCTTTCCTCCACGCTACCTCCCAGCGGGACTTCCCCAGATCACCACAGCCCTGCAGAGTCAGATGAAGAGGGCCTGGCTGACAGAGAGGCAGATCTGCGCCTCTACGATGATGAGGTATAGTAGTTTCATAACTATTTATGTAATAATCTTAATTATTGTTTGATTCTTGACTTGATATTGGTTAATAAAATACAAGCTGGGAAGTAAAAATCTAAAATCGTGGGCAAACAAATAGGTGTCAGGGATGACAACTGCAGGGGTCAGAGGATGAGTCTGTTTTCAAGTTTAAATTCAAGGCAAAAAATAAGATTCAAGCATGAAAATGTGAGTGAGTATATTCCTAAATATATTACAACATGTCCCTTTTTTTTACACAGGAAGAAGAGACCAGCCAGGAGGTGGCAGATCCTCTCCTCACTGTCAGCCAGGACGAAGGGGTCAGTGGCAGCCAGGAGGAGGCCGGGCCCAGTGGCGTTCAGCAGCTCCCCAGGACAAGCACCACCAGCCAGGCTCCTCCCCTTTATATTAGGCCACCAGGCCGTAAGAAGAAATTGGGGGCAGTGGAGGAAGCCAGCCTCCAAATGATTAGGGAGGCGAGTGCCATCATGAGGGCCCCTCTCAACCCCACTGAGGCCTACAGTGCCTCCGTGGCACATGACCTGAATAAAGGCACGGAGGAGCAGAGGCAACTGGCAAAGGGCGTGATCAACCAGGCCCTTTGGTGGATGCAGAGGGAGATGCTGACCCCAGACACTGGGCTATGTGACCCGGCCCGGCTTGCTCAACACCATACTCCTGCTGCCACATCATCCCCACCTGCAAGGGCCCAGGGAAGACCCGCTGGAAGGCAGCCTGGAAGGAAGGTTGCAAGGAAGAGGAGACGTTGATGCCCTGCCTTCCATTTGATCCCCCACAAATGGCATCTTGTTTGGACTACCACAGCTTGGGTTCCTTTGGTTATGTGCTGCTGCTTCAGATTTTATTTTGTGTGCTTCCTGAGGTTGGCTAGTTTATCCTTCACCATGTTTCAAATGCAAGTTTGCATGTATGTTGCTAGCTGTTCAAGTGCTGCCATTCTGTTTTTGATCCTTTTTATAATTTGCTCAAATAAAAGCCTTTTTGTTGATTTGAAAAACGTGCCTATTGTTTGTAATACTGTGGGTATTATTTTAGGCATCAAACATTACAAACAAATAAAATGTTTAATCTAAAATATTCACTAACTCATGTGGGGGGGGGGGGGGGGTCATTTGGTGTGCCAACATGGTAGACAATTTAAACAACCTTCAAAAAAATCCTGTTAAATATACAAACAAAAGCTAAATCAAAACAATTTCCTATTATAATATTCTAAATGGTGACATAACTATAAACACCTAAAGAAAGTGGGAAAGATAACCATTAAACATTAAAAGCAAAAAAATTTAAATGTGGAGGACCACTAAAAATATGATACGTCGGGCCAATAAAAGTTTGCAAAAATCTTACTACATCACAGCTAACAAATGTCACTTTTCAGTATGGAACAACTCAGTTGAAATAACATGAGCTAAATAACTGATTAGTTATAGCAAGAGAAGAATGAATAAAACGACGGCATCAAGTGTTGTTTATTGTCTCGTTTTCTTCAGTGTTCTATTGCTAGAATTAATCTTTCTATTGACGAATGTGCCATATCCCAAACAAACGTGAGTTTTACCTGAACGAGCGCTCCCGTGGCCTCATTTAGTCTGAGCATGCGCGGGGTTTTTGTACGTTGGTTTTGTGTACTCACCACCAAACATGTACGTTCGGACAGGATTTGAGCGGACGGTTTTAAAACAAGTTTGGAAATAAATGTCTGCTGAAAAACGGCCCGGCGGGCAAATGTACGGTGAAATTCTGTACGCTCGTAACTACACACGACCAAACATGTATGCTGAAACTGGTCCGCGGGCCAGTTTCAGCAAACATGTTTGGTCGTGAGTATGGGGCCTCACCGTTCTTCAGCTCCTGTGACCCGATCGCGGGACACCGACGGTGATTGGGTCCGCGGGTCACGGAGCTTCGGACCGGGTCGCGGGCACGCGACCCACGGCTGGGCACTTAAAGGGGACGTGTATTTGGTTGTTTAATCAATTCAAATTTCGAAACTCATATCTAGGAAGATGGCTATATTCATTCTATTCTATTCTATTCCATTCCATTCTATTCCATTCTATTCCATTACTATTCTTTTCTATTTTTTATATTATATTCTATTCTTTTAAAGGGGTTGTAAACAACATTTTTCATTTTTTTTTAAATAACAAACATGTTATACTTACCTCCACTGTGCAGCTCGTTTTGCACAGAGTGACCCCGATCCACGTCTTCTGGGGTCCCTCGGCGGCTGTCTCTGGTCCCCCCCAGCAAGAACTCACCACATTCATGTGAGCTCCCTCACATTGTGTGTAGTCCTTGCGGGCGCGCTCCTGTGATACAGCCATCGGCCATAGCCGCTCACTGTATCACTCGCCCTGCCCCTCGGCGCGTTGCGTCATTGGATGCGATTGACAGCAGCGCCAGTCAATTGCTGTTCTGCTTTTAATCCATCCACTCCAGCCAATCAACGGCCAGGCTGAGCGGCGAAGAGAATGTCGGGGGCCGAGCGCGGGACTTTCGAGGAGTCAGGTAAGTATAACGGGGGGCCGTAATAGTCGGAAGTTTTTTCACCTTAATGCATAGAATGCATTAAGGTGAAAAAACTTTTACCTTTACAACCCCTTTAAATTCTATTCTGTTTTATTCTATTATTTTCTTTTCTATAAAGCAGACTAAGTAGAAATAATCATCTTATTTCACTTTTATACCTTACTGTATTTAATGTTTTTTTTCCAAATTCATTTTCAATTGAAATTGATTTTCGTATTTGAGTTCATTTTTAAATTCAAATTGGGATTTGAGTTAATTTTCAAATTCACATTCGGATAATACGTTTTAGTTATAATTTAGTTTGGATTCGTGGAAATTCGTTACTATTGTGATTTGGAAATTTGGATACATCTGAAACTCGTCTGACTTTCTATTTGTAACCAAACAAATCACACATGCCTACTCACCTTCCGATTGGCTACCAAGAAAACCCATTCTGCAGTCAATAGGAAGGTAAAGAGAGCCAAAAAAGGGGTCCCCATCCTATTTGGTCTACAAAAAAATGGCGGCTGGCGGAAACATTGGCCCAGATTCTCAAAGGACTTACGACGGCGCAGCGCCATGTACGCCGTCGTAAGTCCTAATCTGGCCCGTCTTATCTATGCGACTGATTCTTATAATCAGTTACGCATAGATATCCATTAGATCCGACAGGTGTAAGTCTCAAGATGGCCAAAAATAATAGAGGGGTGTTTTTCAAAGAGATTTCTTAATACAATAAAGCATGGAGACATGGATGAATGGATGGGGGGGGGGAGGGGTTTGCTTTGAATAGTAAAAAATAATTAAATCTTGTTTTTGGTTTGTGGTGCTCAGATAAAGTGTAGTTCCACTTTAACCACTTAAGGACCGCCTAACGCCGATATACGTCGGCAGAATGGCGCGGCTGGGCACAATCGCGTACCTGTACCTGATTGTTAAATGCCCAGCCGTGGGCCGCAAAGCTCCATGACCGCGGCCGGCTGGAGTCCCGTGATCGGTCCCCGGAGCTGAAGAACGGGGAGAGCTGTGTGTAAACGCGGCTTCCTCGTTCTTCACTGTGGCGCCGTCATCGATCGTGTGTTCCCTGATATAGGGAATCACAATCGATGACGTCACACCTACAGCGACACCCCCCTACAGTTAGAAACACAGATGAGGTCACACATAACCCCTTCAGCGCCCCCTTGTGGTTAACTCACAAACTGCAACTGTCATTTTCACAATAAACAATGCATTTTTAATGCATTTTTCACTGTGAAAATGACAATGGTCCCAAAAATGTGTCAAAATTGTCCGAAGTGTCCGCCATAATGTCGCAGTCACGAAAAAAAAATCGCTGATCGCCGCCATTAGTAGTAAAAAAATAAAATAATAAAAATGCAATAATACTATCCCCTATTTTGTAAACGCTATAAATTTTGCGCAAACCAATCGATAAACGCTTATTGTGATTTTTTTTTACCAAAAATTGGTAGAAGAATACGTATCGGCCTAAACTGAGAAAAATAGGGCCAGATTCACATAGAATCTGCCTACGCTGCGGCGGCGTAACGTATCCCATTTACGTTACACCGCCGCAAGTTTACAGCGTAAGTGCCTGATTCACAAAGCACTTACCTGTAAACTTGCGGCGGTGTAGCGCAAATCCGCTCGGCGCAAGCACGCCTAATTCAAATGGGGCGGGCACCATTTAAATTAGGCGCGTTCCCGCGCCGAATGTACTGTGCATTGCGCTAAATGACGTTGCAAGGACGTCATTGGTTTCGACGTTAACGTAAATGGCGTCCAGCGCCATTCACGGACGACTTACGCAAACGACGTGAATTTTCAAATTTCGACGCGGGAACGATGGCCATACTTAACATCTCGACGGAAACAACGTAAATTTAGAGCGACGGGTAAAGCGTACGTTCGTAAAGCGCCGTAACTAGTCATTTGCATATTCTACGCCGACCGCAATGGAATCGCCACCTAGCGGCCGGCCTAGAATTGCAGCCTAAGATCCGACGGTGTAAGTCAATTACACCTGTGGGATCTTAGTGAGAACTACGCGTAACCCGATTCTATGAATCAGGCGCATTGTTACGACGGGCGGATCACAGAGATACGACGGCGTATCAGGAGATACGCCATTGTATCTCTTTTGTATATCTGGCCCATAGTTTTTTTATATATTTTTGGGGGATATTTATTCTAGCAACAAATAAAAAAATTTAATTTTTTCAAAATTGACGCTCTATTTTTGTTTATAGCGCAAAAAATAAAAACCGCAGAGGTGATCAAATACCCCCAAATGAAAGCTCTATTTGTGGGAAAAAAAGGACGCCAATTTTGTTTGGGAGCCACGTCGCACGACCGCGCCATTGTCAGTTAAAGCGACGCAGTGCCGAATCGTAAAAAGGGGCCTGATCCTTTAACCTGCATTTTGGTCCGGGTCTTAAGTGGTTAAGTAGGCGCCCCTCCAATGGTACAGACAACGGGACAGAGCGCCACATGCAAGAACGAGGATCGTTTGCAGAAGTGAGTCACTGCGAATGGAAACTCTCGCTATACAAACTGAAGTGTTACAAAATTCAGTAACATTATCTAAATGAATCATTTAAAAAAAAAAAAAAGTCCCTTGACTGGGATGACAACGGGACGGAGTGCCACATGTCAGGAGAAGTATCGTTTGTCAAAGTGAGTCACTGCGAAATGAAACTCTCACTAAGCAAACCGAAGCAACTCTCAACGCACTTCTGTCTTCTACGGAATGTTATGACACAGAAAAAACAGTTGAGCAGGGAATAATGGAGTAATGGTATTACATGGAGCAACGGCGCCCTCTAGAGGTTATTCTTCACATGACAGTTGTCTCTTACTTGTAACAGTTTATAAATAAATCTGCAGTAGCGGAATAGAATAAAGTTTACCAGGCTGCCAGCGGTGGGGCTGGATGGTGCACATGGACCCTCCTGCCTGCACCTAAACGGCATAACCTCATGCAGGGGGTTACATTTGAGTGTGCATCGGGGCCTTACATTTGTGTTCCAGTCACAGTGTCCCCATCAGAGTCTCCCTGCACATTTGTGTCCCCGTCAGAGCCCTCACTCCTCACAACTGTGTTCACATGAGAGCCATCAAACGCCAAAATTGTGTCCCCATCAGAGCCATCAAACCCCCCAACTGTGTCCCCTTGAGTGCCATCAAAACCCCCACAACTGTGTCCCTATCAGAGAAATCACCCCCCACAACTGTGTCCCTATCAGAGAAATCACCCCCCACAACTGTGTCCCTATCAGAGCTGGAGGTTACTACTGAGCGGGGTTAATTAGCACAGAAGGGGGTTACTAATGAGCGGGGGAATCAGCAGAGCTGGGGGGTACTACTAAGCGGGGAATCAGCAGAGATGGAGGTTACTACTGAGCAGGGAATGAGCAGAGCTGGGGGTTACTACTGAGTGGGGAATGAGAAGAGCTGGGGGTTACTACTGAGTGAGGAATGAGCAGAGCTGGGGGGGTACTACTAAGCTGGGAATCAGCAGAGCTGGAGGTTACTACTGAGCAGGGAAACAGCAGAGCTGGGGGTTACTACTGAGCGGGGAATGAGCAGAGCTGGGGGTTACTACTGAGTGGGGAATGAGCAGAGCTGGGGGTTACTACTAAGCGGGGAATGCGCAGAGCTGGGGGTTACTGCTGAGTGGGGAATCAGCAGAGCTGGGGGGGTACTACTAAGCGGGGAATGAGCAGAGCTGGAGGTTACTACTGAGTGGGGAATCAGCAGAGCTGGAGGTTACTACTGAGCAGGGAAACAGCAGAGCTGGGGGTTACTACTGAGCAGGGAAACAGCAGAGCTGGGGGTTACTACTGAGTGGGGAATGAGCAGAGCTGGAGGTTACTACTGAGTGGGGTTAATTAGCACAGAAGGGGATTACTAATGAGCGGGGGAATCAGCAGAGCTGGGGGGGATACCACTAAGCGGGGAATCAGCAGAGCTGGAGGTTACTACTGAGCGGGAATGAGCAGAGCTGGGGGTTACTACTGAGTGGGGAATGAGCAGAGCTGGGGGTTACTACTGAGCAGGGGTACTAATGAGCTGGGAATCTGCTGAGTGGGGGTACTACTGAGCTGGGTTTCAATTAATCAACACACACAGGGCATTTTCCAAGCTTCATTAACCACTTCAATACCGGGGACTTTCACTCTCTTCCTGCCTAAACTAATTTTCAGCTTTCAGTGCTGTCACACGTTGAATGACAATTGGGCGGTCATGCAACACTGTACCCAAATTAAATTTGTGTGATTTTTTCACACAAATAGAGATCTATTTTGCTGGTATTTAATGACCACTGTGATTTTATTTATTTTTTATTTTTTTGCTAAATAAACAAAAAAATACTAAAATTTATGGGGGGAAAATAATTAGCAAAAGAATTATCTTTCTTCATAAATTTAGGTCAAAACGTATTCTGCGAGATTTCCTCTGTAAAATAACCAAAATCAGTGAAATTATTGTGCTGATAGAGTGCTAGGATTTTTGTTAGTTAGTGGAAAATTAAGCCAAGCTTGTGTGGCTTTCTGGGTCAGGGGTTTGAGTGACTCAGGGAGGGCTGGATGACTCACAATTTTTTGTAAAATAAAAGACATAAAAAAAAAAAGAAATGTTCACAATTTTTTTTTTTTACATACTGTCACCAGTGCAATACAGTGTTATATAACAAATATACATATTAATACTTTTTTTAATTTATTTTCTTTTTATTAATTTTGTTCTTTTTTTTTTACATTTTTTTTCTTAGCACACTGTGACCAGTGCAATACAGTGTTATCATATAAATATATATATATATATTAATACTTTTTTTAATTTTTTTTTATTATTTATTTTTTAAATAAGAATAAAATAAAAACAATCTTAGCACACTGTGACCAGTGCAATACAATGTTATCATATAAAAATATATATATATATTAATACATTTTTTAATTTCTTTTTATTATTTTTTTTTAAATAAAAATAAAATAAAAACAATCTTAGCACACTGTGACCAGTGCAAGACAGTGTTATCATATAAAAAATATACATATTAATACTATTTTTAATATCTTTCCTTTTTATTAATTTTTTTCACATTTTTTTTCTTAGCACACTGTGACCAGTGTTATCATATAAAAAAATATATATATTAATACTTTTTTTAATTTATTTTCTTTTTATTATTATTTTTTTTTAAATAAAAAAAATATTAGCACACTGTGACCAGTGAAATACAGTGTTATCATATAAAAAAAATATACATATTAATATTATTTTAATATCTTTTCTTTTTATTAATTTTTCTCACATTTTTTTTTTCTTAGCACACTGTGACCAGTGCAATACAGTGTTATCATATAAAAAATATACATATTAATACTATTTTTAATTTCTTTTCTTTTTATTATTATTTTTTTATTTTATTTTTTATTTATTTTTTCTTAGCACACTGTGACCAGTGCAATACAGCTTTGACCAATCATAGCTAACCACAACAAAAGACACTGGGGTAGGTTCACAGAGAATTTACGCCGGCCTATCTATAGATACGCCGCGTAAATTCAAATCTGCGCCGGCGTATCTACTTTCTGTATTCAGAAAGCAAGATACGCCGACATTAGCCTAAGATACGACTGGCATAAGTCTCTTACGTCGTCGTATCTTAGGGTGCATTCTGAAGCTGGCCGCTAGGGGCGCTTCCGCTGTTGTTGGCGTAGAATATACTAATTTCCTAGATACGCCGATTCACGTACGTGCGCCCGGCGTTCGTTTTTTACGTCGTTTGCGTTAAGGCTTTTTCGGCGTAACGTTGTTCCTGCTATTAGGAGGGGCAGCCAATGTTAAGTATGGACGTCGTTCCCGCTTCGAAATTTGAATTTTTTACGTCGTTTGCGTAAGTCGTTCGTGAATAGGGCTGGACGTAATTTACGTTCACGTCGAAACCAATACGTCGTTGCGCCATACTTGGGAGCAATGCACACTGGGATATGTACACGGACGGCGCATGCGCCGTCCGTAAAAACGTCAATCACGGCAGGTCATCATACATTTACACACATTTGAATTACGCGCGCTTATGCCGGCCCCATTTACGCTACGCCGCCGCAACTTACGGAGCAAGTGCTTTGTCAATCCTGTAAGTTACGGCGGCGTAGCATAAATACGATACGCTGCGCCGCCGTATCATTGCACACCCCTACGAGAATCTACCCCACTGAATGAATCAGTTTCATTCCGTAAAAATGGTTGCTTAGACCAATGAAATTCATTGGGCAGCACAGTGGTGCAGTGAGTAGCACTTTCGCCTAGCAGCAAAAGGGTCGCTGGTTCGAATCCCGACCACGACACCATCTGCCTGGAGTTTGCATGTTCTCCCTGTGTCTGCGTGGGTTTCCTCCGGGTACTCCGGAGGAAACCAATTTACCAGCATGTCTTTGGAGTGTGGGAGGACCACACTCCAAAGACATGCTGGTAGGTAAATTGGATCTCATCCAAAAAAAAAAATTGGCCCAGTATATATGTATATATGTGTGTATGACTGTGTGTCCCTAGCGTGTCAAGATCCTACAGGGTAAAAATTGACCGCACCAGCCAAGCAGACTCTGGCTGGAAAAAAAAGCGCCCAGAGGCGATTCAGTTCGCATGCGTTGCGCTATACAAGTCATTCATTCATTCATTGTTACAAGCAATCATAATGTATGAAAAAAAAAAAAAATCCTGATCACTTCCCCAGAGTAGTACAGTGTTGGTCTGTGATTGATACAGATGGGCTGTGATTGATGCAGTCTGTACCATGTGATCACTGTGACCAATCACAGCTAGCAACACAATTGTATACAATGGATGGCATGAAAGGAAGCCACCCATCGTTTAATATTGTCATGCGATCTGTTGTGATTGGTCACAGTCACCACATGGTACCGGCCTGTTATTGTCAGCCAGCAGTTGTGGACGCGGGCGTTGACAGATCGCACCGCTGTGTGGCGCCCCCCCTCTGAGAGGACGTCATATGACATGGAAGAAAGGCCCACCCGGCTGTCATTCTGTTATAGGCCGGGTTGGAAGGTGTTAAAGCTTCAAAAAAGCATCACTGAAGCATAAAACACATAAAAAAAGCATGTTGAAGAGGTAGGTTGAAGTGTAAGAGAGGAAGGTAAGTACTGACGTCGGGCGCATTCATTGATCATATAATGCATTGCTCGGGTTTAATAATATTGGAATTAATTGGCGCTATTGTGAGGAAGGATCGCGTGTTCAGCAGAGATGACTCCGTCCCTTCAGCGCTGGAAGGATTGTTCTTGCTGCGGAGCCAGTATGAAATATTTCTGCCTGCCCCCCCTCACAGGGAGACGTCTACGGGCAGTTCACGCTCCGTCCTCGGACTGCGCGGCTGGCGGCGATAGGCTGGCCGTGACGTTTGGGGGTCCTGGAAGGCTGAATCCTCTCCAGACTTATTTCAGGCTCCGATTTGCTCCAATTGTTTGGTCGTCTAAAAAACCCCCCTGAGTGTGTCTCTCCGCTAACAGCTGCTTCACCAACCTGTCACAACCCATTTCACTCCGACGCCGCGGCGAAAAACCTTCCCGAACCTCCTGGAAGCCAACGCCGATCCGAGGAGCCCCAGAGGGACGTCCCTCGCCGTGTGTGAGACCCGATCGTTAGATCAGCTCTTAAAGTGAAACGCCACCTTGTATTCCCTTTATAGCAGAGATATCCCAACTTCTCCGTACAAAGAGCTACATTGTATATCATTATATATTATACAGACTTCCATGGATCCAAAGAAAGCAAAGATATTCAAAATAGTCCCATTACACCAGTGTCCCCATCAGAGTCCCCCCTTACATCAGTGTCCCCATCAGAGTCCCCCCTTACACCAGTGTCCCATCAGAGTAATCCCTTACATCAGTGTTCCCATCACAGTCCCCCCTTACATCAGTGTCCCCATCAGAGTCCCCCTTACATCAGTGTCCCCATCAGAGACCCCCCTTACACCAGTGTCCCATCAGAGTAATCCCTTACATCAGTGTTCCCATCACAGTCCCCCCTTACATCAGTGTCCCCATCAGAGTCCCCCTTACATCAGTGTCCCCATCAGAGTCTCCCCTAACATCAGTGTCCCCATCAGAGCCCCCCTTACATCAGTGTCCCCATCAGAGTCCCCCCTTACATCAATGTCCCCATCAGAGTACTCCCTTACATCAGTGTCCCCATCAGAGTCCCCCCTTACACCAGTGTCCCCATCAGAGTCCCCCTTACATCAGTGTCCCCATCAGAGTCCCCCCTTACACCAGTGTCCCCATCAGAGTCCCCCTTACATCAGTGTCCCCATCAGAGTCCCCCCTTATATCAGAGTCCCCCTTACATTAGTGTCCCCATCAGAGTCCCCCCTTACATCAGTGTCCCCATCAGAGCCCCCCTTACATCAGTGTCCCCATCAGAGTCCCCCCTTAAATCAGTGTCCCCATCAGAGTAATCCCTTACATCAGTGTCCCCATCAGAGCCCCCCTTACATCAGTGTCCCCATCAGAGTCCCCCCCCTTACATCAGTGTCCCCATCAGAGCCCCCCTTACATCAGTGTCCCCATCAGAGCCCCCCTTACATCAGTGTCCCCATCAGAGCCCCCCTTACATCAGTGTCCCCGTCAGAGTAATCCCTTACATCAGTGTCCCCATCAGAGCCCCCCTTACATCAGTGTCCCCATCAGAGTCCCCCCCCTTACATCAGTGTCCCCATCAGAGCCCCCCTTACATCAGTGTCCCCATCAGAGTCCCCCTTACATCAGTGTCCCCATCAGAGTGTTGTGCGTCACTGCGTTTTTGATGTTCGGAATTTGTGAATGCAACACAAGTTTGAGCCAACATTCCGTCGTCCACGGTTTTGTTGTCAGAAATTCCGATCGTGTTTGGGGCGGCATTAGAATCCCTCCCTAGGACACACAATTAACTCCTTGATCGCCCCCTAGTGTTAACCCCTTCCCTGCCAGTGACATTTACACAGTAATCAGTGCGTGTTTATAGCTGTATACAAAATAATTTCATGTTTAATTTGGGTACAGCGTCGCACGGCCGCGCAATGGTCATTCAAAGTGCGACAGCGCTGAAAACGAAAAATCGGCCTGGGCAGGAAGAGGGTGAAAATGCCCGGTATTGAAGTGGTTAACATTTGGCGTGTAGGGGTTTAAAAAATAACGTCCGGCTATATACTGTATAGTCCCTTTTCAGTACATTCACAAATGTCTTTTAACCACTTAAGACCCGCGCTATTGACAAAAGACGTCAACAGCGCGGCTCTCAGGTGCCAAGTGGACGTCTTTGGACGTCTTTTAAAGTGCATTACCCGCGCGTGCCTCTGGGGGGCGCGCAGCGGGTAAACACTGTCCCGGCGCATCGCTGAAGAGCCGATGCGTGTACCTGGCGGCCGCAATGTCCGCCGGGTACTCTGTGTGTAAACACAGAGCTCCACGTGCTGTCAGAGGAGAGGAGACCGATCTGTGTCCCTTGTACATAGGCACACAGCATCGGTCACCTCCCCCAGTCAGTCCCCTCCCCCCACACAGTTAGAACACACCCAGGATACACATTTAACCCCTTCCTCACCCCCTAGTGTTAACCCCTTCCCTGCCAGTCACATTTATACAGTAATTAGTGCATTTTTATAGCACTGATCGCTGTATAAATGTGAATGGTCCCAAATTTGTGTCAAAAGTGTCCGATACGTCCGTCGCAATATCGCAGTCCCAATAAAAATCGCAGATCGCCGCCATTACTAGTAAAAAAAAAAATCATAAAAAAAAATCATAATTCTGTTCCCCATTTTGTAGGCGCTATAACTTTTGTGCAAACCAGTCGCTTATTGCGATTTTTTTTTTTTACAAAAATATGTAGAAAAATACGTATCGGCCTTAACTGAGAAAAAAAATGTTTTTTTTTTTTTTTAAATGTGATATTTATTATAGCAACAAGTAAAATATTTTTTTAAATTGTCGCTCTTTTTTTGTTTATAGCGCAAAAAATAAAAACCGCAGAGGTGATCAAATACCACCAAAAGAAAGCTCTATTTGTGGGGAAAAAAGGACGTCAATTTTGTTTGGGAGCCACGTCGCACGACCGCGCAATTGTCAGTTAAAGCGACGCAGTGCCGGAGGCTGAAATTTCGCCTGGGAACGAAGGGGGTTTATGTGCCCAGTAAGCAAGTGGTTACACACTCTCATTTTTCGGCATGAAAAAAAAACGTATTTTTTTTAAAAATGACATTTAAAATGATGGTGTGTGGGCTTCACATCATTTTTCGGGTTCTGAAAAACGACAATTTTTTTTTCCGAACATGCTGCATTTTTTAACGACATTTTAAACAATGTTGTTTTTCAGGTTGTAAAAAATGATCGTGTGTGGGCTAAAACGACGTTAAAAACCCGACATTCCCTGGAAACCGGGGATGTCTGCTCACCCTACTCTAATGCCGCGTACACACCATCACTTTATGTGATGAAAAAAAACGACACTTTCTGTGAAGTAAAAAATTACGTTTTTGAAACTTCAATTTTCAAAGACGAAGTTGCCTACACACCATCGTTTTCTCACAATGATCTAGCAAAGTGAGGTTACGTTCCACCACTTTTTACCATTGAAGCTTGCTTCATAAGTAGCTTCTGGGCATGCGTGGATGAAAAAACGTCTTAGAAAACTACGTTTTTTGCTACACACGGTCAATTTCTGTGAAGTAAAAAGTGCACTTTTGAAAAACGACACATAAAATTGAAGCATGCTTCAATTTTTTTTGGTCGTTTTTTACAAGACATAAAACGACGTTTTCCCCCACACACAGTCAATTAAAGTGACGTTTTTAAAAACGTCATTTTTTTTCATCACATAAAGTGATGGTGTGTACGCGGCATTAGTGTAGGAATAAGTTGCTAAATGTTGTACCTTCATTAAATGTAACCATATTGCTACACTTAGAGGCGCCTCTCTTCTCTTTTATACTCAGTTGGGACATGATGCTACTCTTATATCAAGACATCGCTTGTATATCAAGTCAAAATCAAGTCAAAATTTTGTAAAAAATTTAGCTTGTCTTGCAAAACACTCTCAAACCAAGTTACTCTCAAACCAAGGTTTTACTGTACAAAGCTATCATTTAGCGTTCCTGACAAGGAGAAGCGGTGTGCAGTACTGCTTTTGGCCTTAGGAGGGGGGGGGGGGTGCCGGAGCCGAGCAGACCCGACCGTTGGCCAATCGCAGGCGTTCGGCGCCATTCGGAAATGCACGGAAAGGCCCAAGGACAGCTCGGCTGACCTCTGCAAATCTCGGGTAGGAAGTCTTTCTGAGGTTTACCAAGGTCAGCCGAAGTGTCCTTGGACCTTTTTGGACGTTTCCCGCCTCTGCATCCCATTGAAGTCAATGCGGAACTAATTATTTTCATTTCCATTGACTTTAATAGGGAAACACGCTTTGATATGCGAGTACTTTGGATTACAAGCATTCTCCTGTAATGGATTATGCTCGTAATCCAAAATTCCACTGTATAGTTCTGCTAATGGAGAAAGTACAACTCATGGTATTTCTATTAAATCACCAGTAGATGGCAGCATAGAGTAAAAAGCCTGAATGACATAAAGCACCTTCTAATGCAGGGGTCTCCAAACTGCGGCCCGAGGGCCAGATGTGGCCCTTTGCTAGCCTTTATCCGGCCCTTGGAGCACAATTCCTCCCACTGACATGAGGCACTATTCCTCCCATTGACACCAACAATGGGGCACTATATTATCCACTGATACCAATGATGGGATACTATTTCTCCTACTAATAGGGGGAATACTCATCTTCCTATTGACCACCAACCCTGAGGCCATATACGTTCTCACTGATGCCGGGCCCGTGACTTTTTCTTCCCTTGCTGGCCCCAATCCGGCCCTCCTAAAGTCTGAAGGGCAATAAAGTGGCCCTTTGTTTGAAAAGTTTGGAGACCCCTGTTCTAATGGAACCATTGCTAATAGCAGGGAACCAAAAGACCCACCTTTGTTTCTGGTGGGAACACAATAGCGGTTGCTACCCAGTCTGATGGTCTTGTGTTTGTGTCATTGCAGGTAAGAGGGGGCCTATTTAAGGCTATAAACAGGGTGAACGTGATTTAATTTACATCCTTGTTATCAGTAATGGCTGCTGTGTGATTAACCACTTGCTTCCTGGGCACTTAAACCCCCTTCCTGCCCAGACCAATTTTCAGCTTTCAGCGCTCTCACTCTTTGAATGACAATTGCGCGGTCATACAACACTGTACCCAATTTTTTGCCCACAAATAGAGCTTTCTTTTGGTGGTATTTAAAAAAAAAAAAAAAAAAAAAAACAGAATAAAAAAAAAATGCAAAACCGTTTTATATTTTGTTATAAAATTTTGCAAACGGGTAATTTTTCTCTAATAGGTGGCATTGATAGGTGGCAGTGATGGACACTGATAGGTGGCACTGATCAGTACTGGTAGGTGCGACTGATATGCAGCACTGCTAGGTGGCACTGATGAAGCACTGACTGGCAACACTGGTGGGCATTGATAGGTGGCAGTGATGGGTACTGATCTGGGCAGTGATTGTCACTGACAGGTAGCACTGGTGGGCATGGAGAATTGGCACTAATAGGTGGCACTGATAGGTGGCAGTGATGGGCACTGATAGGTGGCAGTGATGGGCACTAATCAGTACTGGTAGGTGAGACTGATATGCAGCACTGCTAGGTGGCACTGACTGGCAACACTGGTGGGCATTGATAGGTGGCAGTGATGGGTACTGATAGGTGGTACTGATTGGCACTGGTGGTCACTGTGGGCACTGGCAGGGGGTACCGGTGTGCACTAATGAGGCTGATGTGCCTCTTTCACTGGGGACTGATGTCCCTCCTCACGCTGTCAGCGCGAGGAGAAAAAAAAATAAAAGATTACCGAGCTTTGTTTACATCACGTGATCAGCTGTCATTGGCTAACAGCTGATCACGTGGTAAGGTGTCGGGACCAACCCCTTACTCGGATCTGTGATCACCCGTGACTCAGTGACTCTGTGATCACAGCGCGAGCCCTGCAGGGGGCACGCGGGGCGCGAGCAAAGGGGAGGTCGTCTATTGATGTCAATAGACACAATAGCAGTTGCTACCCAGTCTATCAGTCTGAAGGTCATGTGTTTGTGTCATTGCAGAAACCTTTTAATAAAAACACTTCTGGTTTCACCCGGCCCTAGGGTGCCCACGTGTCCCGAATTGCCCGGGGACGTTCATTCTGGGACAATACAATGTACCGGAATGAAATAGAGGACACAGTCACCCCCTACTAGCTAATAACTACATTTCCGGAACTGGTTGTGATGAAGATTGATTAACCCCTAACACAATTCTCAGGGCGAACCCCATTCTGCCGTTTGACCCAAATCATAATAGTGAAACACGCAGACCAGAGAGAGAAACGGTCTACATCTTCACCTTTCCAACGTTCAGCCAGAGAGGAAGGGGAGGGTTTTTATTGGTCTTTTTTTAAACAACATGACATCATACAGATAAGCATACTCGTAGGTCAGTTCATATAAGGGTGGTTTCTTCTTGCAAGTCCATCTTTGGGCACAAACAGCCTCGTGTAAAGTTCCTTATGGAGTGTCCAGAGACAGGGTCCCATTCTCAATTTTCCAGGGACTTCACTCGATGGAGGGGGCTTTGGAATGAGGAGTGAGGGGGGATGACAGCTGAATAGCTCTTTGTCTCCTTTCAAGCTGATATGTACTGTGTCTTTAAAACATTCATAGGCCGGATTCAGGTAGATCCGCGCATCTTTCTGCCGGCGTAGCGCATCTCATATGCGCTACGCCGACGTAACACAGAGAGGCAAGCAAAGTATTCACAAAGCACTTGCTCCCTACGTTGCGCCAGCGTAACGTAAATTATTTGGCGTAAGCCCGCCTAATTCGAAGTAGGTGGACGGTGGGCGTGATCCATTTAAATGAACCGTGACCCCATGCAAATGATGGGCCGAACGGCGCATGCGCCGTACCGTGGACGCATCCCTGTGCGCATGCTCAGAATCACGTCTAAAATACTCCATAAGATACGTTGAATCACTGCCTACGACGTGGCGTAACCTACGCCCAGCCCTATATACGTAGTCCTACGTAAACGACGTAAAATACAACGGCTGTTCCGTGGTCCATACCTTTTGCATGGGATGCGCCTCTTTTAGGTGGAATAACTTTACGCTGGACTTACACCTTACGTAAACGGCATATATTACTGCGACGGGCGCAAGTACGTTCGTGAATCGGCGTATCTCAATCATTTGCATATTCGACGCGTAAATCAATGGGAGCGCCCCTTGCGGACAGCGTAAATATGCACCCAAGATACGACGGCGTAGGAAACTTACGTCGGTCGGATGAACCCTAATTTCAGGCGTATCTAGTTCTATGGGTACGGCGCAGAGATACGACGGCGCACATTCACACTTACGCGGCGTATCTGTAGATACGTCGGCGTAAGTGTTTCAAGAATCCGGGCCTATCTGTTTCTTCATGTAAGGATAATAACAGTATTGTAGTATATACCTATACATAATAACTCTATATATCTTGTATAGATAAAGAAATAAAAACAATATAAGAATATAAAGAAATAGACGAATATAATGAAAGAAAAACAACACTTCAGTGGTTCTAATCATAACACAAAATATTCATTTTAGTACTTCCATCACAGTTGCTAGGGCATCTTGCAACCAGGGCAACCAGGGCACCTTGCAACCAGTGACAATTTACTCTCAGACAGTGAGCCCGGGAGCGAGGCCTGCGTCTAGTGCAGCACTGCTGTCCCCACCCACCTCGGCACCACCTCTTTCTCCGGCACCCTGCGGCAAGCAGCAGGGACTGGTGTGATCTTCACTCTCCAGATAGTGATGCCACTCCTTTCCTTCTACGCACGTGGCTCATGTGGGGTTGACGGCAACACTGCATCTGGTGGCAGGCTATGGGTGACAAGTGGCACATTCACCTGACAACCCGCCGCCAAATTCCCCATCAACCCTGGGACTACATTTCCGCCGCCCCCCCCCTCAACTTTTTTTGGAGAAGGTGAGAGAGGGGGTGTGTCCCTGAATGGCAGTTTGGAAATGTGGTCCCCCTACCCGGCCCGCTCCCTTCGCACATTGGAATTATTGACCATACTTTCAGCATATGGGCGGCGTATGTTTGAGCCGGCGTAGCGTATCGTATTTACGCTACGCCGCCGTAAGTTAGAAAGGCAAGTGCTGTATTCACAAAGCACTTGCGTCTTAACTTACGGTGGCGTAGCGTAAATGAGCCGGCCTAAGCGCGCCTAATTCAAATTGTGAAGAGGTGGGCGTGTTTTATGCTAATGAATCGTGACCCGACGTGATTGACGTTTTTTACGAACGGCGCATGCGCCGTCCGTATACATATCCCAGTGCGCATGCTCCAAATTACGCCGCAAAGACTTATTGGTTTCGACGTGAACGTAAATGACGCCCAGCCCCATTCACGGATGACTTACGCAAACGACGTAAAAATTTAAAAATTCGACACGGGACCGACGTCCATACTTAACATTGGCTAGGCCAGCTTTTTGTTGGACTAACTTTACGCCTGAAAACGCCTTACGTAAACGGCGTATCTTTACTGCGACGGGCAAGCGTACGTTCGTGAATAGGCGTATCTCGCTGATTTATGCATTCTAGGCGTAAATCGGCGTACACGCTCCTAGCGGCCGGCGTAAATAGTCAGCTAAGATACGACGGCGCCCGCCGTCGTATCTTAGCTACATTTAAGTGCATCTCAATTTGAGAATACACTTAATTGTACGACGGCGTAGATTCAGAGTTACGACGGCGTATCTACTGATACGCCGGTGTAAACCTTTCTGAATCTGGCTAATAGAAACCAATCAGCTTTCAGGTTTTATTGTCAAAGCTTCACTGAACAAGCTGAAGTTGGAAGCTTATTGGCTGCCATGCAGAGCTGCTCCAGTTTCTGCAAATCAACCCCTGTGTTTGGACAAGTTGGAGAGTATGACATCACAGCCCCGCCTCTCCGCCTCGTCCAATCAGAGAACACTTTTCATTCATTCAGACAATGACAGCCATAATTGAATGAATGACAGCTGCAGGGTTGGATGTTGAGTGGCGATGGAGCAGACCGGGCCGATCGTATTCGAAGCCCCTCAGTAAAGAAGGCGTTGTATGTAACCGGATTTATTTCTCTGAACTGGGATTTTGGATGCGAGGAAGGATTGTTCCTGGAAAACCCCCGGAGTTATCCGACATCAAACATCATTTATTGGAGAATCATTTAACGAGGAAGTACGTGGAAGTAATATATTACCCCGGAGCTCAAAAGCCTTAAAAACGTTCTGCTTGTGAGGTTTGATCTGAATTTGCGATAATTGTCGGCTTTAAAAACTCATTACAAGTTTACAGTTGAAATAATGTTCTGCCAAAAAGGAACGATGGGAGATTTTTTGGTACAAAGGCCTAGGACAGGGGTGTCCATACTGCGGCCCGTGGGCCAGACGTAGCCCTTTGCTTGCTTTTATCCGCCCCTTGAGGCACTATTCTTCCCACCGGTACCAATGATGGGGCACTATTCTTCCCACTGACACCAATGACGGGACACTATTCCTCCCACTGATACCAATGATGGGGCACTATTCCTCCCACTGACACCAATGATGGGACACTATTCTTCCCACTGAGACCAATGATGGGTCACTATTCTTCCCACTGAGACCAATGATGGGGCACTATTCTTCCCACTGGTACCAATGATGGGACACTATTCTTCCCACTGAGACCAATGATGGGTCACTATTCTTCCCACTGAGACCAATGATGGGGCACTATTCTTCCCACTGGTACCAATGATGGGACACTATTCTTCCCACTGAGACCAATGATGGGTCACTATTCTTCCCACTGAGACCAATGATGGGGCACTATTCTTCCCACTGGTACCAATGATGGGACACTATTCTTCCCACTGAGACCAATGATGGGGCACTATTCCTCCCACTGACACCAAAGATGGGGCACTATTCCTCCCACTCAGGACCGCCATCAGGGGGGTACAGGCAGTACACATGTAAGGGGCCCGGAGGTCCCCAGGGCCCCGGATGGCAACCCCCCTTTTTTTTATAAAAAAAAAAAATGTTTATATTATTTTATTTCTTTTTTTTCTTTTTTTTAATATATATATATATATATATATATATATATATATATATATATATATATATATATATATATATATATATATATATATATATTATTATTAAAGGGCTCAGAGGTCCCCAGGGCCCCATGTGGCAAACCCCCTTTTTATATTTTTTTATAAATGTTTATTTTTTTATTTTTGTTTATATATATATATTTTTTTTATTATTAAAGGGCCCAGAGGTCCCCAGGGCCCTGGATGGCAACCTCCCCCCCTTTTTTTTGGGGTTTTGGTTTACAAATGTTTATTTTTTATATATATTTTTTATTTTATTTTATTAAAGGGCCCAAAGGTCCCGGATGGCAACCCCCCTTTTTTGTAATTTCTTTTTATGAAATAAATTATAATAATTTGTGTGTATATATATATTATTTATTAAAGGGCCCAGAGGTCCCCAGGGCCCCGGATGGCTACCCCCCATTTCTTATTACTTGCTGCCCGCAAGTCACGGCAGCCCCCCCCCCCCCCCGTTTCTCAATTTCAGGGGCCCAATAATTCCTGATGGCTGCCCTGCTCCCACTGACACCAATGATGGGGCACTATTCCTCCCACTGGCATCAATTATAAAAAATGACTGCTGGGAGTTGCTGTGTAAGTAGAACAGCTATGTGAGTTAGGGCCCTTTCACACATACGGACCGTATGTCCGCATTTTCATCCATCCGTTTGCGGATGAAAACGGGACATACATGGGTCCCTATGTGATTACGGGTGTTAGCGGATGAACATCCGCTGACACCCGTAATTTGTCCGCCTCCGCAAAGATCCGCATTTGCAGACGGAAGAAAACCCTATTTTTCTTCCGTCTGCCGGATCGGATCGGATGAACGCGGACATACGGTCCGTGTTCGTCCGATCCCCCATAGGGGAGAGCGGAGGAAACACAGGGCGGTCCCGCTGAGCTTTGAAGACACACGGAGCGGATCATTACTGATCCACTCCGTGTGAAAGGGCCCTTAGAAAGATGCAAATTAACATAGTTACTTTCTTTTACACTATTTCATTTATCCGCAGATCAAGCATCAATCTGCATATGAGGCAATATCAAGTTTTTTTTTTTTTTTTTTTAAACAAAATGTAAGGGGTTGTAAAGATAAAAAAAAAAAATTCCCTAAATAGCTTTCTTTACCTTAGTGCAGTCCTCCTTCACTTACCTCATCCTTCCATTTTGCTTTTAAATGTCCTTATTTCTTCTGAGAAATCCTCACTTCCTGTTCTTCTGTCTGTAACTCCACACAGTAATGCAAGGCTTTCTCCCTGGTGTGGAGTGTCGTGCTCGCCCCCATCATTGATAGTAGTGGGAAGAATAGTGTCCCATCATTGGTATTAGTGGGAAGAATAGTGTCCCATCATTGGTGTCAGTGGGAAGAATAGTGTCCCATCATTGGTATTAGTGGGAAGAATAGTGTCCCATCATTGGTATTAGTGGGAAGAATAGTGTCCCATCATTGGTGTCAGTGGGAAGAATAGTGTTCCATTATTGGTATTAGTGGGAAGAATAGTGTTCCATCATTGATAGTAGTGGGAGAAATAGTGTCCCATCATTGATAGTAGTGGGAAGAATAGTGTCACATCATTAGTATTAGTGGGAAGAATAGTGTCCCATCATTGATAAGAACAAAAAGGAAAAAATGCGCCTACTAAGTGCAGTATGTCTGATAATATGGAATTTATTAACTAAAACAGCCAAATGGTTACTCACTAAAAAGTAGTACAAAATGCGCTCATAAAAAGGGTGGTGGCTTCTCTGGTGAAGGTTTTGTTGATTGCTGTCCAGGGAAGAAGCGTGGCAGAGCACTGCGGGCACAGCGAAACCCGGAAGTGACTGTCTGCTGCTGTCTGCTGCCATTTGGCTGTTTTAATTAATAAATGCCATATTATCAGACATACTGCACTTAGTAGGCGCATTTTTTCTTTTTCTTTTTGCTATTACAGAGTCTTGCTTCACTCTCCAACGTGCTGCCACGGTGTATATGTCATTCTGATTCCTGAACTGTTTATATACAAACTTTAAATATTGGGACTTTCATTACCATCCTCTTAATTATGATTCAGTCACTGGCCTTTTCGTTTCCCTTCCTTCCCTTCTTATAATTATTTATTTATCCACTTTTTGTGGTATTGTGGTTCCAATTTCCCTCTTTGGCACTGTCATTGTGTTTGTTTTTTCATGTCCCATCATTGATACTAGTGGGAAGAATAGTGTCCCATCATTGATAGTAGTGGGAGGAATAGTGTCCCATCATTGGTATTAGTGGGAAGAAAAGTGTCCTGTCATTGGTATTAGTGGGAAGAATAGTGTCCCATCATTGGTATTAGTGGGAAGAATAGTGTTCCATCATTGATAGTAGTGGGAGGAATAGTGTCCCATCATTGGTTTTATGGGAAGAATAGCGTCCCATCATTGGTTTTAGTGGGAAGAATTGTGTCCCATCATTGGTATTAGTGGGAAGAATAGTGTCCCATCATTGGTGTCAGTGGGAAGAATAGTGTCCCATCATTGGTGTCAGTGGGAAGAATAGTGTCCCATCATTGGTGTCAGTGGGAAGAATAGTGTTCCATCATTGGTATTAGTGGGAAGAATAGTGTTCCATCATTGGTGTCAGTGGGAAGAATAGTGTCCCATCATTGGTGTCAGTGGGAAGAATAGTGTTCCATCATTGGTATTAGTGGGAAGAATAGTGTTCCATCATTGGTGTCAGTGGGAAGAATAGTGTCCCATCATTGGTGTCAGTGGGAAGAATAGTGTCCCATCATTGGTGTCAGTGGGAAGAATAGTGTCCCATCATTGGTGTCAGTGGGAAGAATAGTGTTCCATCATTGGTATTAGTGGGAAGAATAGTGTTCCATCATTTGTGTCAGTGGGAAGAATAGTGTCCCATCATTGGTGTCAGTGGGAAGAATAGTGTTCCATCATTGGTATTAGTGGGAAGAACAGTGTCCCATCATTGGCTTTAGTGGGAAGAACAGTGTCCCATCATTGGTTTTAGTGGGAAGAACAGTGTCCCATCATTGGTATTAGTGGGAAGAATAGTGTTCCATAATTGGTATTAGTGGGAAGAATAGTGTCCCATCATTGATAGTAGTGGGAAGAATAATGTCCCATCATTGGTATTAGTGGGAAGAATAGTGTCCCATCATTGGTATTAGTGGGAGGAATAGTGCCCCATCATTGGTATTAGTGGGAAGAATAGTGTCCCAGCATTGGTATTATTGGGAAGAGCAGTGCCCCATCATTGGTATTAGTGGGAAGAATAGTATCCCATCATTGGTGTCAGTGGGAAGAATAGTGTCCCATCATTGGTGTCAGTGGGAAGAATAGTGTCCCATCATTGGTATTAGTGGGAAGAATAGTGTCCCATCATTGGTGTCAGTGGAAGGACATTGGAAGGAATAGTGTCCTATCATTGGTATTAGTGGGAGGAATAGTGTCCCATCATTGATAGTAGTGGGAAGAATAGTGCCCCATAATTTGTATTAGTGGGAAGTATAGTGTCCCATCATTGGTATTAGTGGGAGGAATAGTGCCCCATCATTGGTAAGGTATTAGTGAGAAGAATATTGTCCTATCATTGGTATTGGTGGGAAGAATAGTGTCCCATCATTGGTGTCAGTGGAAGGAATAGTGTCCTATCATTGGTATTAGTGGGAGGAATAGTGTCCCGTCATTGATAGTAGTGGAAAGAATAGTGCCCCATCATTTGTATTAGTTGGAAGTATAGTGTCCCATCATTGGTATTATTGGGAGGAATAGTGCCCCATCATTGGTAAGGTATTAGTGGGAAGAATAGTGTCCCATCATTGGTATTGGTGGGAAGAATAGTGTCCCATCATTGGTAAGGTATTAGTGGGAAGAATAGTGTCCCATCATTGATAAGAACAAAAAGAAAAAATGCGCCTACTAAGTGCACTATGTCTGATAATATGAAATGTATTAATTAAAACAGCCAAATGGCTACTCACTAAAAAGTAGTACAAAATGCGCTCATAAAAAGGGAAGTGTAGTCACTGTGGATCGTCAGCCGATGATGGTGGCTTCTCCGGTGAAGGTTTTGTTGATTGCTGTCCAGGGAAGAAGCGTGGCAGAGCACTGCGGGCACAGCGAAACCCGGAAGTGACTGTTCGGCGGCGGACAGTGCATTTTGTACTACTTTTCAGTGAGTAGCCATTTGGCTGTTTTAATTAATAAATTCCATATTATCAGACATACTGCACTTAGTAGGCGCATTTTTTGTTTTTGTTATTACAGAGTCTTGCTTCACTCTCCAAAGTGCTGCCACGGTGTATATGTCATCCTGAACTGTTTATATATAAACTTTAAATATTGGGACTTTCATTACCATTCTCTTTATTATCATTGCCTTTTCGTTTCCCTTCCTTCCCTTCTTATAATTATTTATTTATCCACTTTTTGTGGTATTGTGGTTCCAATTTCCCTCTTTGGCACTGTCATTGTGTTTGTTTTTTCATGTCCCATCATTGATACTAGTGGGAAGAATAGTGTCCCATCATTGATAGTAGTGGGAGGAATAGTGTCCCATCATTGGTTTTAGTGGGAAGAATAGCGTCCCATCATTGGTTTTAGTGGGAAGAATAGTGTTCCATCATTGATAGTAGTGGGAGGAATAGTGTCCCATCATTGGTTTTAGTGGGAAGAATAGCGTCCCATCATTGGTTTTTGTGGGAAGAATAACGTCCCATCATTGGTTTTAGTGGGAAGAACAGTGTCCCATCATTGGTTTTAGTGGGAAGAATTGTGTCCCATCATTGGTTTTAGTGGGAAGAATTGTGTCCCATCATTGGTATTAGTGGGAAGAATAGTGTCCCATCATTGGTGTCAGTGGGAAGAATAGTGTCCCATCATTGGTGTCAGTGGGAAGAATAGTGTCCCATCATTGGTGTCAGTGGGAAGAATAGTGTCCCATCATTGGTGTCAGTGGGAAGAATAGTGTTCCATCATTGGTATTAGTGGGAAGAATAGTGTTCCATCATTGGTTTTAGTGGGAAGAACAGTGTCCCATCATTGGTTTTAGTGGGAAGAACAGTGTCCCATCATTGGTTTTAGTGGGAAGAACAGTGTCCCATCATTGGTTTTAGTGGGAAGAATAGTGTCCCATCATTGGGTTTTAGTGGGAAGAATAGTGTCCCATCATTGGTATTAGTGGGAAGAATAGTGTCCCATCATTGATAGTAGTAGGAAGAATAGTGTTCCATCATTGATAGTAGTGGGAAGAATAGTGTTCCATCATTGATAGTAGTGGGAGGAATAGTGTCCCATCATTGGTATTAGTGGGAAAATAGTGTCCCATCATTGGTATTAGTGGGAAGAATAGTGTCTCATCATTGGTATTAGTGGGAAGAATAGTGTCCCGTCATTGGTATTAGTGGGAAGAATAGTGTCCCGTCATTGGTATTAGTGGGAAGAATAGTGTCCTTTCATTGGTATTAGTGGGAAGAATAGTGTTTCATAATTGGTATTAGTGGGAAGAATAGTGTCCCATCATTGATTGTAGTGGGAAGAATAGTGTCCCGTCATTGGTATTAGTGGGAAGAATAGTGTCCCGTCATTGGTATTAGTGGGAAGAATAGTGTCCCATCATTGGTATTAGTGGGAAGAATAGTGTCCTGTCATTGGTATTAGTGGGAAGAATAGTGTTCCATAATTGGTATTAGTGGGAAGAATAGTGTCCTATCATTGGTATTAGTGGGAAGAATAGTGTCCCATCATTGGTATTAGTGGGAAGAATAGTGTCCCATCATTGGTTTTAGTGGGAAGAATAGTGTCCCATCATTGGTTTTAGTGGGAAGAATAGTGTCCCATCATTGGTATTAGTGGGAAGAATAGTGTCCCATAATTGGTGTCAGTGGGAAGAATAGTGTCCCATCATTGGTATTAGTGGGAAGAATAGTGTTCCGTCATTGGTATTAGTGAGAAGAATAGTGTCCCATCTTTGGTATTAGTGGAAAGAATAGTGTCCCATCATTGGTTTTAGTGGGAAGAATAGTGTCCCATCATTGGTTTTAGTGGGAAGAATAGTGTCCCATCATTGGTTTTAGTGGGAAGAATAGTGTCCCATCATTGGTATTAGTGGGAAGAATAGTGTCCCATAATTGGTGTCAGTGGGAAGAATAGTGTCCCATCATTGGTATTAGTGGGAAGAATAGTGTCCCATCATTGGTGTCAGTGGGAAGAATAGTGTCCCATCATTGGTATTAGTGGGAAGAATAGTGTCCCATCATTGGTATTAGTGGGAAGAATAGTGTCCCATCATTGGTATTAGTGGGAAGAATAGTGTCCTTTCATTGGTATTAGTGGGAAGAATAGTGTTTCATAATTGGTATTAGTGGGAAGAATAGTGTCCCATCATTGATAGTAGTGGGAAGAATAGTGTCCCGTCATTGGTATTAGTGGGAAGAATAGTGTCCCGTCATTGGTATTAGTGGGAAGAATAGTGTCCCCTCATTGGTATTAGTGGGAAGAATAGTGTCCTGTCATTGGTATTAGTGGGAAGAATAGTGTTCCATAATTGGTATTAGTGGGAAGAATAGTGTCCTATCATTGGTATTAGTGGGAAGAATAGTGTCCCATCATTGGTATTAGTGGGAAGAATAGTGTCCCATCATTGGTTTTAGTGGGAAGAATAGTGTCCCATCATTGGTTTTAGTGGGAAGAATAGTGTCCCATCATTGGTATTAGTGGGAAGAATAGTGTCCCATAATTGGTGTCAGTGGGAAGAATAGTGTCCCATCATTGGTATTAGTGGGAAGAATAGTGTTCCGTCATTGGTATTAGTGAGAAGAATAGTGTCCCATCTTTGGTATTAGTGGAAAGAATAGTGTCCCATCATTGGTTTTAGTGGGAAGAATAGTGTCCCATCATTGGTTTTAGTGGGAAGAATAGTGTCCCATCATTGGTTTTAGTGGGAAGAATAGTGTCCCATCATTGGTATTAGTGGGAAGAATAGTGTCCCATAATTGGTGTCAGTGGGAAGAATAGTGTCCCATCATTGGTATTAGTGGGAAGAATAGTGTCCCATCATTGGTATTAGTGGGAAGAATAGTGTCCCATCATTGGTGTCAGTGGGAAGAATAGTGTCCCATCATTGGTATTAGTGGGAAGAATAGTGTCCCATCATTGGTATTAGTGGGAAGAATAGTGTCCCATCATTGGTATTAGTGGGAAGAATAGTGCCCGATCATTATTGTCAGTGGCAAGAATTATTTCCCACTGTTGGTGTCAGTGGAAGAAATGGTGCCTCATATCATAGGGAGAAAAAGTGCAGAAGGGTCAGGTAAAGGCAAGTAAAAGACCGCGTCCAGAGCAAAGGGCCGAAGTTTGGAGACCACTCTTCTAGAGGTAGACCTGACAGGGGTTAGAATTACTCAAAAATGAAAAAAAAAAGTTTACCCCTTAATTATGCTTTATATAAAGACAAAACTATTGCTGAATAAACAGACCCATAGCAAAAAAATAATAATTGCTGTGATCTATAGAAGGAGTCAATATAGTTGTGAGAGCTGAACTGGTTAAAACGGTTCTAATCTTTCCCGGTCCACCGATCGGCTTTCCCCGGAGTTGCTCTTCAAGTTGCACACATGCCGTCCCTTTAAATGGAGATTACATAACTTCATGAAAGGCCAGCAGCCAGCTGCCCCGAGGATCAGGACAACAAGTAAAGGTCAGTCCATGGGACTAGCGTGATGCATGAATTACCCGTGCTACATCTGGAATGAGACTTCCTCCTACAAATTGGAATTAGTACGGGGGATAACAAATCACCCAGCAGGCAAGCAAAGGACAGATTGGAGATTAGTTGGGATTTATACTCTGCTTATTACAAAGCATTTATCACTTGTTTGGTATGTGCCTGACAGCTTTCCCTGTAAAGGGCTCACACAGTGTAATATAAACGTTCTCAACCGTTTACCCCGGAGGAACCCTCAGAATCCTTCTCAGATCCCGGGGAACCCCTGATACAAATGATTATACACAGCTCATGATACATTAATATGATGGGTACATGGGCGTCCGGTCCATAGGGCAAGGGGGGTCGTTTGCCCCCCCCCCCTGAAATAGCCAGGGAGAGCCAGGAGCAGGGCCGAAATGGCCCTGGGGACGATTTAAGCGGTGACTGCTCCCCTCCCTTCTAGCTGTCCCTTATTAAGAGTGCCTGTCCCTCTTCTGGAATCAAATCCATGTGTCCCTGATTCCGAAAGGTTCCTCTTTTAGACCTGAAATAAATATACTGGCCCGGATTCAGAGAGCAATTGCGCCTGCGTAACCATCGTTACGCAGCGCAATTGCTTACTTGCGCCGGCGTAACGAATGCTCCTGATTCAGGAACCTCGTTACGCCGACTGCAGCCTAAGATATGCGTGGCATAAGGCTCTTATGCCCGCATATCTTAGGCTGCATTCTTACGGTGGCCGCTAGGTGGCGTTCCCGTTGTGCTCTGCGTATAGTATGCAAATTGCATACTAACGCCGATTCACACCGTTACACGAGCCCTGCGTACGTAGTTTACGTCGTTTACGTACGGCGGTTTTCGCGTAAGGCTGCCCCTGCTATTAGCAGGGGCAGCCAATGTTACGTATACCCGTCGTTCCCACGTCGCAAAATTAGAATTTTACGTAGTTTGCGTAAGTGATTCGTGAATGTCGCTGTACGCCATTCACGTTCACTTTGAAGCAAATCATTTGCCGCAATGCACGTCGGGAAAGTTTCCCGACGGAGCATGCGCTTTACGATCGCCGCGGGAACGCGCCTAATTTAAATGATTCCCGCCCCCTACGGGATCATTTAAATTGCGCGCGCTTACGCCGGGCATTTTGCCGGAACACACACGCAATTTACGGAGATACTGCTCCGTGAATCGCGGGTAGCGCAGAAAATTTGCGTGGGCGCAGGGCAAAAACAGTGCCCTGCGCCTACGTAAAAAAAGCGCAAAAGGTACCTGAATCTAGCCCACTGTCAATATAGTGTAGTGTTTCAGTCAAGGGAAAGAGGTGCTGTGTAATGTAAGGGGTCCAGTGATGCAGGGTGCTGTGTAATGTAAAGGGTCCAGAGGTGCAGGGTGCTGTGTAATGTAAAGGGGTCCAGTGATGCAGGGTGCTGTGTAATGTAAGGGGTCCAGTGATGCAGGGTGCTGTGTAATGTAAGGGGTCCAGTGATGCAGGGTGCTGTGTAATGTAAGGGGTCCAGTGATGCAGGGTGCTGTGTAATGTAAGGGGTCCAGTGATGCAGGGTGCTGTGTAATGTAAAGGAGTCCAGTGATGCAGGGTGCTGTGTAATGTAAGGAGTCCAGTGATGCAGGGTGCTGTGTAATGTAAGGGGTCCAGTGATGCAGGGTGCTGTTTAATGTAAGGGGTCCAGTGATGCAGGGTGCTGTGTAATGTGAAGGGGTCCAGTGATTCAGGGTGCTGTGTAATGTAAGGGTTCCAGTGATGCAGGGTGCTGTGTAATGTAAGCAGTCCAGTGATGCAGGGGGCTGTGTAATGTAAAGCGGTCCAGAGCTGTGGGGTGCTGTGTAATGTAAATGGGTCCAGAGCTGTGGGGTGCTGTGTAATGTAAAGGGGTCCAGAGGTGCAGTTGTGGAGAGGGGGTACACAGTAGTGGCAAAGAGATATTGAAAGATGCAGGGGACACAGTGGGGTGTTTTTACATTTTAACGTGGGGGGGGCGCTTTTAACCCCCGCTAGCGGTTGAAGAAAGGGTAAAATGCGACTGTGTATCGCCGCTGCCGAAGCCCCCCTCTGAAAAATTTTCAGCGGATGCCCATGGATGGGTAAGTTGTAGAAGGTTTGACGCTCAGGGCCAGGCCTGGATCTTGGGGGGGTTGCTGGGGTGGGCTGCGACCGCCACCAGATTTTAGCTATCCCCACCCCCCCCCCAGGTCTATTAATGGTGCCTTCACCAATCCATGAGGCTGTCTGAAGGGGACAATTGATGTAAGGGACACTCTGATGGAAACAGTTAATGTAAGGGGGTACTCAAATAGGGACAATTGAGAAAAGGGGACACTATGATAGGGACAATTATTGTAAAATGGCACTTTGAAAGGGGCACCCGATGAAAGGGGGTCAGTCTGATGGGAACACTTGATGTAAGGGCCACTTTGATAGGAACATCTGATGGGGACACCTGATGAAAGGGGACACTCTGATGGGGACACTTGCTGTAAGGGCCACTCTGATGGGGTCACCTGATGTAAGGGGGTCAGTCTGATGGGGACATCTGATGTAAGAGGGCATTCTGGCGGGAACAGTTGATAAAAAGGGACACCATGATAGGGACAAAGGGACACTCTGATGGGATCAGTTGATGTAAGGGGACCCCTATGATTGGGACACCTGATGTAAGGGGGTACTCCTGATGAGGATACCTGATGTACAGGGGGCACACTGATAGGGACACTTGATGAAAAGGGGCACTTTGATGGGGACACTTGATGTAAGAGGGCACTCTGATGGAGGACACCTGATGTAAGTTGGTACTCTGATGGAGGACCCCTGATGTAAGGGGGTACTATCTAATGTAAGGGGTTATCCTGATGAGGACACCTGATGTATGGGGGGCACTTTGATAGGGACACTTGATGTAAGGGGGAACTCTGATGAAGGACACCTGATGTAAGGAGGAACTCTGATGGGGACACTTGATGTAAGGAGGAACTCTGATGGGGACACTTGATGTAAGGAGGAACTCTGATGGGGACACCTGATGTAAGGAGGAACTCTGATGGGGACACTTGATGTAAGGGGGCACTCTGATGGAGGACACATGATGTAAGGGGGCACTCTGATGGAGGACACATGATGTAAGAGGGCACTCTGATGGAGGACACATGATGTAAGGGGGCACTCTGATGGAGGACACCTGATGTAAGGAGGTACTCTGATGGGGACACCTGATGTAAGGGGGCAATCTAATGGAGGACACATGATGTAAGGAGGTACTCTGATGGGGACACCTGATGTAAGAAAAGGGACTCTGAAGGGAACACTTGATGTAAAGGGGCACTCTGATGGGGGCACCTGATGCAAGGGGGTGCTTTTGATGGGGACTCTTGATGAAATGGACATTTGATGAAATGGACACTTGACGAATGGGGCACTCTGATGGGGACACTTGACGAATGGGGCACTCTAATGGGGACACTTGATGAAAGGGGCACTCTGATGGGGACACTTGATGAAAGGGGCACTCTGATGGGAACACCTGATGTAAGGGATACTCTGATGGGTACACCAGATGTAAGGGGCACTTTGATTAGAACAGTTGATAAAAGGGTACACCATAATAGGGACAATTAATGCAAAAGAACACTCTAATGGGGACCCCTGATGTAAGGAGGCGCTCTGATGGGGACACTTGTTATAAGGGGGCACTTTGATGTGGACACCTGATGTAAGGGAAGACTCTGGTTGTGAAGCTGATGTAAGGGGT
Organism: Rana temporaria; assembly: GCF_905171775.1. Classification (NCBI taxonomy): domain Eukaryota; kingdom Metazoa; phylum Chordata; class Amphibia; order Anura; family Ranidae; genus Rana; species Rana temporaria. The sequence goes on from NC_053494.1 coordinate 210,583,862, forward strand.
TACTGTGATAAGAAGAACTCCTGATGTAAGGAGGAAATCAGGTCTGCTGAATTTCTTGTAACCTGCAGCACATTGAATGCACCACACATGCTTTAAAAACAAGAATAGGAGAACATTATTGTGACTCTATAAATCCAAACGCAAAGCACATTTCAAATGTCTCGCGTCACTGTAAAGAATGCCATTCTGGTAACATGTCTTCCTTTAGGTTTACTGGCATTGAGAGATTATCTCCTATGCCCAGGTGTGGTGATGGGAACAGACAGAGAGATAGAGAGACATGGTGGATATTTAGATTAAAAACCAGGGTCCCTCAGGGGTTAAACCTCAGATGGGACCTAGATTTACATTTATGTTGATTTCCTACCTGCCTCTTCCATTTTAGTACTATTATATATATTTAGATTTATTTTTTCTCCCACTGTTCATTCTTGCTTACTTTAAAAAAAAAATTTGGTTTATTCAACATTAGTTTTTGTATTATTTTCTTGGATTTAAATGTCCTTTTTTTGATCATGCAACCAATCAGGTTTGTGTCTTTGATTGAATCTATGTCTGTCCATCTATGGCGTTTCACCTCTCCAAGCAACTCTGATTATCTACTAATTGGCTAATTAACCACTTAACCCCCGGACCATATTGCTAGTCAAAGACCAGAGCACTTTTTGCGATTCGGCACTGCGTCGCTTTAACTGACAATTGCGTGGTCGTGCGACGTGGCTCCCAAACAAAATTGGCGTCCTTTTTTTCCCACAAATAGAGCTTTCTTTTGGTGGTATTTGATCACCTCTGCGGTTTTTAGTTTTTTGCGCTATAAGGAAAAATAGAGCGTCAATTTTGAAAAAAATGAATATTTTTTACTTTTCACCATAATAAATATCCCCCAAAAAATATATATATATATATATATATATATATATATATATATATTAAAAATATTTCCTCAGTTTAGGCCGATACGTATTCTTCTACATATTTTTCTAAAAAAAAAAATCACAATAAGCGTTTATTGATTGGTTTGCACAAAAGTTATAGGGTTTACAAAATAGGGGGTAGTTTTTTGGCATTTTTATTAATATTTTTTTTTTACTAGTAATGGTGGCGATCAGCGTTTTTATTTTTCCGGTATTTTTTCGGTATTTTTTATTAAAAATATTAATAAAAATGCCATAAAACGACCCCCTATTTTGTAAATGCTATAACTTTTGCGCAAACCAATCAATAAACGTTTATTGCGATTTTTTTTTTTTTTTTACAAAAAATATGTAGAAGAATACTTATCGGCCTAAACTGAGGAAAAAAATAATTTTTTTTATATATATTTCCGGGGGATATTTATTATAGCAAAAAGTAAAAAATATAATTTTTTTTCAAAATTGTCGCTCTATTTTTGTTTATAGCGCAAAAACTAAAAACCGCAGAGGTGATCAAATACCACCAAAAGAAAGCTCTATTTGTGGGGGAAAAAGGACACCAATTTTGTTTGGGAGCCACGTCGCAGGACCGCGCAATTATCAGTTAAAGCGACGCAGTGCCGAATGGCAAAAAGTGCTCTGGTCTTTGACCAGCAATATGGTCCGGGGGTTAAGTGGTTAATGACAGGTCCACTTTAAGGAATTCTTTTGGCCTTTATGTGGAATACTTTTGCTTGGAACAGCACGATATATAAAAACTGGGGAAACATTAACCTACTTCTTAAGGATACCATCGAATTTCAGCCCCATCTCCTCCCTGTACAGTAGCCCAAGCTCGCAATTTGTGTTTTAGCTGTGTGTAGTTAATTCGGAAATTACAGCAAAACATTACTTTGTGTCAGGCCGGGAACATGATCTTCTCTCCATAACCGTGCAGAGCGCCACCGCAAATGATAGGCTGCGCAACGGGGGGAAATCAGCTTTGCTGAGAAATACCCATAAGTCAGGATGGCTGGGGGCAAACCTAAAGATTTGCTGTATGTGGAAAGAATGGGAAAAACTGGAAAAAGTTGAATTGTCTGAGATAGAAAACTGCATCTGTACTCCCTTTTTTTTTCTTTGAGCACCAGGGCTTAGAAACGTATGTTTTTCTTGAAACATTACCTGGAAATTGTATAGTCTTTTTGGGTTCTTGAGGAACTCTGTGGATGCCAAACGTCCTGGATTTGCTGGGACAGTCCCACATTTGGGCCCTGTGGATGCTGTATCCTGGGTGTAGGCAGGTGCAGTCTGTTCTCTCCACTACGGGGGGCGCCCAACTGCAGTGGCAGTGCACAGGGAGAGGAAGTCGAGAGGAACATGAATCAGAAAAGGGCTGGCGACTCGGATGCTCTTGAATAAAAGTCCTTTTTTTAGTTACATGGGTACACGGTGTGACAGGAAGTCAGGTAAATCTGTGGGTGTTGTCACAGACGGGATGTACATTTCTGCCTTGTTTAGACAATGCACCAATTGTTATTAGGCGCCGGCTGCAGAAGCAGCCAGAAAAGGTTCAAGGGCGTTGGAAGACTTCAGCTGTTCAGAATGAGGCAGTTAAGGCCTCTATAAGTAATCCAGAGGATTACCACTGATTTGCTGCATCCTGAGGCTTTCTGAGTGAAAGAGAGCAGTAGCTGAAAGTCTTCTGAGGAGGTGAGGAGGATTGATTTTTCTGTGTGATAAAAATCAAGACTATTGTTTTTCTGCTGTATGACCAGCAGTGTCTACCCAGCACTAGGCTGAGCCAGACTCCATAGATAGGTTCCTGTGTGGTGAAGGTAGACGCCCCAAGTGGCCAGGGTTTATTTTATGTTTGATTTTGTTCATGCTGTTTGGATGCTTGCACTTGTTTCCAGCAAGATGGAATAATAAACCAAAATCTTTGTATTCAACCATCTTCGACTGCCTGTCTGTATAAATTCAGTGTGTAGTGAACCCATCCAGGGGGTCACACACCCCGCTACCGAGCTAACCCCTTGCAACGGGTACAAAGCTTTGATGAAGGCTTATTAGCCGAAACGCGTCAGCATAGCCTGTACCCGTGTACCCATGTAACTAAATAAAGGACTTTTATTCAAGAGTATCCGAGTCGCCAGCCCTTTTCGGATTCAAGCATTGCATTTTGGGACCTGAATGTCCTGTCTAGAGCACCGGTCCACAGTTCATAGATCACCATATCGGCAGTGGAGCTGGGGTATCATTTTATTTCTCAAAAGGAACATGGTCTTTTATTGGGGGGGTTATTTCCCATTTAAGGGGGAGTGGTAAGGTGGGTGTGTGCTATGCCTACATACTTTTGATAGTAGGTGTCCATTTCCATCTCAAAAAGTTGGGAGGTATGCAGGGCTGGACTGGGACAAAAATTTGGCCCTGGACTTCATCCAGACTGGCCCACTTTGACAGGTCTCTCCCATGGCGGCCGGACAACTCCCGCACCCCCCCCCCCCCGACCACCTAAGCCCCCTCTCTCCCTTCACTAGCTGTTCCACTTTATTAGAGTAGAATGGCTGGTACTGGTACTCTTATAGGCAGTACCAGTGGGGAAGCTAGACATTATTTCACGCGGGGGAAAGAATCAGTTTGGTGACCCCCCTTATGGGACAAGATTAGGCAGAAGTGGGAACTCCCAGGCCATAGCTGTTGAGTCAGCTGTCTGTCCCCTCCCCCATGCTCCTCTGTCGCCCCCCTGCTTTTCTGGTCCTCCCCCTGCTTCTTTGTTCCCCCCAGGTGAGCTCTGCGGGGAGGGAGAGGAGGTGAGCGCTGCAGGAAGGGAGAGACAGAGGAGCAGAAGGGGGCGGTGGTCCGCTGTCACTGAAGCCGGCCCTGTGAGCCATCGGCCCACCAGGAAACTCCCTGTAGTCCCAATGGCCAGTCCATCCCTGGAGGTATGGAATGCTATAGCTGAAGATGAGCGGGACCGGAGACAGAACTGAGTGGCAGAAGATCAGCAGAGCTAGGAGACCAAAGCAGGAGAAACCTAGCAAATGTCAAACATGATGAGCAGTGTAAGAGCAATAAAGCTGGAGGTGAGCTGAGCCTGGAGGGAGAGGAGGATCAGCAAACCAGGGGATCAGCAGAGCTGGGGGTACTATTGAGCGGGGGATCTGCTGAGAAAGGGTACTATTAAGCTTGGAACTTCAGAACAGGGGTACTAATGAGCTGGGGATCTGCTGAGTGGGAGAACGAATGAGCTGCGGTTCTACTGGGCCTCGTTCAAACAAATAGAAAATCAACACACACACAGGGCATTTGCCAAGCTTCAATTAAACTTCAAAAAAGCTTTAGAGAAGCATCAAAAACACAAAAGAAAAGCATGTTGAAGCGGTAGGCACTTTAATGTGTGTTAAAGTCGAAGAAAGTGTGAATGAGCCCTAGGTGTTACTGAACTAGGGTGACCACGTGTCCCGGACCAATCTGATGCCCCCAAAAAAGGCCACCACATCACCGCTTTAGTCACTGACAGTACTTGTCCTGGCCGGGAATGCCTGGAGGAGCACAATCCCCGCCCCCTGCTTGTGATTGGAGAAATCATAAATCCCGCCTCTTGTGTCCAATCACTGTGCTGTGATTTGTTACAGCACAAGCAGATTTTTGGAAAGGGAGGGTGTCCCTGAATGGTAGTTTGGAAATGTGGTCACCCTATACTTAGGGATGTCCCGATACCGATACTAGTATCAGTACCGATACCAAGCATTTCCCGAGTACTTGTACTCGGGGGGGGGGGGGGGGGGGGGGGGAATGCTCCGATGCTTCACCCGATACTTGTACAGTCAGGTATCGGGTAGTGGGGGGAGTTACAAGTCTTCTCTGTGTTGTCTTCCCCCCCTGATGTCTTCTCCCCCGTGCCGTCTTGTTCCCCCGTGATGTCTTCTCCACGTCCATGCCGCTCTCCCCCGTGATGTCTTCTCCCCGTCCATGCTGCTCTCCCCCCGTGACGTCTTCTCCCCCTCCATGCCGCCCCCTCCGTGCCGCTCTCCCCCGTGATGTGTTCTCCCCCTCCATGCCGCTCTCCCCCGTGATGTGTTCTCCCCCTCCGTGCCGTCTTCTCCCCATCCATGACGCTCCCCCTCTGTGCCCCTCACCCCCCCCCCTCAATATGTCAGGATGGAGAGCGGAGGTAGGAGCCGCTAAACCCGGCTCCTACCTTTTCCGAATGGACAGTGATCACTGACTCTGTCCATTTATATAACTGAAACATCGTAACCTGTGTTTACGATGCTTAAGTTTATGAATGGAGAGGAGCTTCTCTCCATTCATTTCAGCTGAGGCTGCAGAGAAAGGGACTGGGGAATCTGTGTCCTTAGTCTTTTTTCTCTGTCTTAAAGGGTAGATGTCAGAGGTCTGTTAAGACCCCTGATATCTCACCAAAGCCCCCCCCCCCCCCCAACAGGGCTAATAAAAAATAAAATAAAAAAAATTGCAATAAATAATTAAAAAAATAAAATGTAAATAAGAATAATAATAATAAAAAAAAACACTGACAATCCACTACCCCCCCCCCCCTCTAAAAACAAAAACAAAAAAACACTGTAAAAAAATAGTAATAAAAATGTGTAAAAAATAAAAATAAAAATACTGTCACATGACATTAAAAAAAAAAGTATCGGTATTCGGTGTCGGCGAGTACTTGAAAAAAAGTATCGGTACTTGTACTCGGTCCTAAAAAAGTGGTATCGGGACAACCCTATCTATACTGAACATCAGCAGAGGAAAGTCAGGTTTCCTGCACTGCCATACAGGGCTGGCCTGAGTGTAAATCTCATGATTGGGTGGGCAGGCACACACATCCTTGTGGATTTTATCTGTGTATTTGGTGGTTTGCCTGGAGTTCAGCTTTAAGACATGATCCGGTGGGACTGTGCATAAGAAAAAGATGGTGTTGTTGGAACTTCCCAGATGTTGGGCTGGAAGGAGCTTAATGCAATGCAGAAATTACAGGCCAGAGACAAAGTCATTGCGGCTGAGAGATGGAGTTCCCGGAACTATTTTTGTCAGTAAAATGATGGGAATGGTTAGGCTTGCGACTTAATTAGGGTCAGTAGGGACAATTCTAACGTAGCATGGTTGTCCCCAAACAAAAACCGTTGTGGCTGGCGGGAGGTGTAGAGGGCCCCCGGCCAGGCATCTCTTACGTCAGGGCTGATTTCTATAGCAGGTCCCGATTGTCACTGTGGTCGTATTCAATGTACACTCACACGTGGTAATGCCACGTTTTCAGGGACCCCTTTGGTTTATATATATTTTGCTATTTTGGAATTAAGAACTGTCAGGTCTTTATTGCTCAAACCAGGGCCAGGACAACGGGTGAGCAGGAGGGGCGGCTGCAGGGATGGGGTGGGCACCCTAACCCTAAGGGAACGGGGGGCGCAGTTTGGCATTTTTTATACAAAATCCAATGCGTTTCGGGGGGACAACACCACCATCGGGGTTCAACAGGGACTTCACAGGCCTATAAGAATGACTAGTACTGTACTTTCCACATGGAAGAACAAATTTAAAGCAGTCCATGAGCAGCTATGCAGTCCATTTAAGTTTTTTTTTTTTGTGTTGAGCCTCGAGGAAGGTGGTGTTGCTCCCCCGATACACGTTGTCTGTTTTTCATACCAACTACGAACATGATCTCAAACTCTTTATTCTGGTTTTGGTCTGATGTTCTTTTCTGTATTTTTTATGATTGGAGTTACTGTTGGGTGCTCCAAGTTTTATCCTGTGTTGAGCCTTGATGAAGGTGGTGTTGCCCCTGAAACACACAGGTTATTATGACTCTTTTTCCAGCAATTAAAATGATCTTGGACTCTTTCATTGAGTTTTGGTCTGGTGGCCTTTTTTGTAATACCGTGGTTTGAGCTACTTTTGGGTGTCCAAGTTTAATCCCATGTTGTGCCCCGACCAGGGCCGCTGAGAAATCATAAAGCCTACCTGACAGGCCCCCCTTCAGCTCCACCCCTGGTCCCTCCTTCAGCCCCACCCCTGGCCCCGCGACTTGACAGCGGGACATTCCAATGCCATAATGTACTGCAAACAGTGCCACACCGCCAATGCCATATTGTGCTGCAGACAGCGCCACCCATGCCGTCAATGGCATAATGCCATTGACAGCATGGGTGGCACTGTCTGCAGCACATTACGGCATTGGCGGCATGGGTGGCACTGTCTCTGCAGGCAACACATGCGTTATGTACTGCAGACAGTGCCACCCATGCCACTAATGCCATAACGCATGTGCTACCTGCTAACAGGCATTCTTCTGCACCTGAAATAGAAGAAATAGTCCCTCCCCTGCCGCCACCAAGTCGGCAGATGGCTATCACAAAAAAATATGTAAAAAGCAAAGGGTGGGGGTGGGCGGATGTCGGACGGACCATGATACAACAGCATTTTTTTTTTTTTACATGAATTAGTTCTGCTCAATTTGCCCGGACCCCCCCCCCCCCCCCCCCGCTGGCCAGGCCTGGTACAACAGGGCCAGTTGTACAGTTGTACTGGCCTATCAGCGGCCCTGGCCCTGATGAAGGTGGTGTTGCCTCTTAAACACATGGCCCTTTTTTATATGATTATTCCAAAAATTAAAATGATCTTGGACTCCTTTTATCTGGTTTTGGTCCGGCATTCCTTTCTGTATTTCTATGGTTTGAGCTACTGTTGGGCGCTCCAAGCTTTATCCTGTTGCCCCTGAAACACACTTGGGATTTTTATATGACTTTTACCAGCAATTAAAATGATCTTAGACTCTTTCATTCGGTTTTGGTGTGTCAGGCAGGTACGCGCATGCGCCGTGACGTGGACGCATGCAAAGCACCCCCCCTGCCAGACACACGTCCAACGCACAATACGCCGGCTTGTGTTCCCTGGTGCAGACCTGTGCATGTCTGTTGCCGGGTTGCACCTCATTTATGGGGAATAACTTTACGCCGGACGTACAACTTACGCGCATCTCATGTAGCATGCGCCGGGCACACGCACGTTCATGAATCGGCGTATTTCCCTCATTTGCATGTTTGAATGGCTAATCAATTGGGGCAGCACCATGCGTCCAGCCCATATGTGCGCCCACCCTACGCCGGCGTGTGCAAGCTACGTCGGCAGGGTGTAGCCTGTTTTTAGGCGCATGTTGGTTCATGGGTCTGCACACATACGCCGGCGCACATTTGCACTTACGTCGGCGTAACGTGTTATACGTCGGCGTAAGTGCTTTTTGAATCTGGGCCATTGGCTTTATTTATATGACTTATTTTTTATTTTTATTTTTTTTTACCAGCAAATACAATTATCTTGCACTCTTTGGCTTTGGTCTGGCACTCCTTTCTGTATTTATTCTGTTTGAGGAAATGTCGGGTGCCCCAAACTTTACCCTGCTGAAGGTTGTGTTGTTCCCAAAATTTGCTGGGTAATTTTATATGCCTTTTTATTAAATTTTTTACCAGCACTTAAAATTATCTTGGACTTTTTCTTCTGGTTTTTGGTCTGGCACTCCATTCTGTAATTCTATGGTAGGAGCTAGAGTTGGGTGCCCTAAGTTTTATCCTGTGTAGTGGTACCCCCATAGGGGGTGCTGAAATGTTGGATTGTCTGTCGTCCTGCCCAGCATTCACTTTTCAAACACTCAGAGACATAGAACAGTCCATATGCTTTGTGTTTTTTTTTTTTTGAGGGAATTGATCTTGGATAGGGTTAGGGAAATATGGGATGCCCAGTAGAATTGGAATAACTTGCTTGGGACAACTCTATATAGTCCAGTATATATTCTCCGTTTCTCGTCCTGCACATAATTTCCTCTCTAATCTTCAGGTCTTTACCTCCTGCACATCGCTTCCTCTCTAATGATCCAGGTATAGCTAACACAAAGTGGTTAGGCCTGACACTGGCTCAGCCAGGCTTTAGCAATTGCCTTCTGCAGGCAGGGACCGTTGGCCTCTATAGTCTAGCAAAAATATAAAGTCTCTCTCTGGTGTCTAGCTGTCCTACACACGGCTACTGAGCCCAGTAAGCCATCTTCAGGCAATGCCAGCCGGCTTGGCTGCAGCTGCCTCTTTCCACTGCCCTTCCCACAGTCCACTTTTCTCAGACTGAAAACTCCCAGTTCTCTCAGGCGTGCCTCCCGAGTCCTCCTGACTGTGCTCCACTCACCAGCCCTCTTGGCTGTGACCAGTTGTCCTCCTCTGGAGTCTCTTAGCATTGCTCTCTTCCTGATGGCCACTCCTTGCTCTCTAATGTGCCTCTACTACAGGATCTCTTTTCCTCCTGGCTGCGCCAGAGACCATGCCCAAGGTGACCACCCTCCTCCCCGACCCCGAGACTGGGGGGCTTCCTCAAAGGCCCCCACAGCCTCCGCACTCTCTCACTCCAGCTCTTCCACCTGACAACTCCTACCCAGCTAGGCTGACCATGGGTATTTAATTAGGCCTGCCAATCCAAGTTGGGGATTGGTCAGGGCTCCTCAGAATACCCCAGGCAGCTCCACCTCTCTGGAAAGAAGAGGGAGGTCTTAGTGTTGCCTGTGAGTCACCAGCTGCTACACTGTTTTCCTTCTGGGCTGGGCCTGGGAGTGGCTCAAACAGGCCTAACAACCAGCCAGACCTGCCTAAATTTACCTACTCCTACTCTCTAGCACATTTCTAGAGGGTGCTACACCTGTATTACACTCTGATGAAGATTGTGTTGTACCTTTTTACAAACAATTAAAGTTATCGTTTGACTATTTCATCAGGTTTTGGTCTGGAGCTCTTTTCTATAGTTTGGGTTACTGCAGGGTGTCCAAGTTTGATCCTGTGTTGAGTTCCGATGAAGGTGATGTTGTCCCTGAAACGGGTACGCTATTTTTATTCGACTTTTCTTTAACAATGTAGCGCCCTCCTAGTGTGAAGCAGACTGCTAGATACATTTTGTTTGTTTCCCCTGTAATTAGTGGAGCAGGGGTTAATTATTTAGAACTGCTCAATGTTTCATGGACTGCTATTCTCTTACTTCCCCGTCTTCTAAAGGGCTCTAGAAGTCTAGCGGGCAGGAGGACAGAGCCAGCAACCTGAATATTTAAGGGACTCCTGGTAATCCCTGGGAAGGTGTGCCCAGAAGGTGTCGTGAGAGCCCATAAATAGTCTGGAGCCTTAGCAGCAAGTGCAGTGATCCTGGGTCCAGTCCTGCAGAAGGAGACCTCTGTGAGGGGCCTGTGCCCCCAAGGTCCCAGCAAGGTTTAGCTGAGGGGCCTATTCGCAGTTGAGGTCCTTCCTCTATAGTAGTTGGTTCTTATCTCTAATCCTATGCAGTATGTCCCAAGTCTATAACTATCATCCCCAGTCTCTTAACGATCGCCTGTAGAATTATTAAGGAATATTATGCTTGGGCCCTCTGGAGATCAGGGGCCTCAGTTGAGGCCCACTATCTGAAGTAAGTTGTCCCCACTAATTTACAGTCTTATTTCTTATAAATATTAATATTCGGAGCATTGACAAAACACATGCAGTCCTTTTTTACTTAAAAGATCTTCGGGGTGAGTTAGAACTGGTTCCCGAGGAAGCAGGGCTGGACTGGGACAACAATTTGGCCCTGGACTTCATCCAGACTGGCCCACTTTGACAGATCTTTCCCATGGTGACCGGATAACTCCCGCCCCCCCCTCGGCCACCCAAGCCCCCTCTTCCCCAGCCACTAGCCATTCTACTTTATTAGAGTAGAACGGCTGGTACTGGTACTCTTATAGGCAGTACCAGTGGGGAAGCTAGACATTATTTCACCCGGGGAAAAGAATCAGTTTGGTGCCCCCCTTATGGGACAAGATTAGGCAGAAGTGAGAAACTCCCAGGCCATAGCTGTTGAGTCAGCTGTCTGTCCCCTTCCCCATGCTCCTCTGTCGTCCCCCCTGCTCCTCTGGTCCTCCCCCCTTCTTCTCTGTTCCCCCCCAGGTGAGCACTGTGGGAAGGGAGAGGAGGTGAGCACTGCAGGAAGGGAGAGACAGAGGAGCGGAGGGTGGGCGGCGGTCTGCTGTCACTGAAGCCGGCCCACTGAGCCATCAGCCCACCGGGAAACTCCCTGTAGTCCCAATGGCCAGTCCATCCCTGCGAGGAAGTATGTTTCACATTTTTGCCAGCTCTTACTGTAAAGAAGCCTTTCTGTATGCAGATGTTAAACCTCTTTTCCTCCAGGCAAAAAGAGCGCCCCCTTATTATTTGTACTTGGCAACAAGTTTAATTTATAGGCCACCTATAAAGGTGACCATATCCTTCTTTTCTTTACTAAAGGAAGAATACATTCAGTTCAGTTAATCTTTCTTTCACTTAAATGTTCTTTTTTTATTCTGTCTGAGTGGAGTTGCCCTTTAAATCCCCCCCCCCCCCCCTTACACACACACCGGACCCCCTAACTCCTGGCTGATCCACCTGGACACGGCTCATGTTCTGTCTCCCTCCAGCCTGTAATCGGGGTCCATCTCGTTTGCAGTGTCAGTGGGAATGATGAATTAAGTTATAAGGATGAACTTCATTGCTCTTTTCTCCCTGATAGACGCCAGATGTTCTGTGTTCACTTCTTATTACACAAGTGATTTTTTCTCCTTCTTCTGCTGTCACAAGGCATGGGCACGCTTTCTACAAGACCCTCCTTCTCATCCCATTGCAGCACTGGTGGGCACTGATAGGTGGCATCATTGGGACTAGGGGTGCAACGGATCAAAAAACTCACGGTTCGGATCGTTCCTCGGATCAGGAGTCACGGATCGGATCATTTTTCGGATCGGCAAAAAAAAAAAATTCTCCCCCACTGTAATATCCACATCCCCCCCCCCCACTGTAATATCCACATCCCCCCCACTGTAATATCCAGACCCCCCCCCACTATAATATCCACATCCCCCCCACTGTAATATCCACATCCCCCCCACTGTAATATCCACATCCCCCCACTGTAATATCCACATACCCTCAGGCAAAACAGCCCCCTCTCTGGCAAGACAGCCCCCTCTCTGGCAAGACAGCCCCCTCTCTGGCAAGACAGCCCCCCCTCTGGCAAGACAGCCCCCCCTCTGGCAAGACAGCCCCCCCTCTGGCAAGACAGCCCCCCCTCAGGCAAGACAACCCCCCCAGGCAAGACAACCCCCCCCCCCCCCTCAGGTAGTACAGAGTCACTTCCAGCGGTGTGTCCGAGTGCGGGCTCCTCCTCCTCTGTGGGTGTACCAAGATGGCCGCGGCTCCGAAACTAGGCCGAAGCCGCGGCCTTTCCTAATGTTATTGCCGCGGAGGTAGGCCGAAGCCGCGGCCATAACGTTAGGAAAGGCCGCGGCTTCGGCCTAGCTCCGGAGCCGCGGCAATCCGCGGATCACAGTGTGTGACGATCCGAAGGGGGTGACCCGTTCGGATCACGGATCACCTGTGATCCGTTGCAGTCCTAATTGGGACTAAAGTTGGGTACACACGGGCCAAATGAAACAGCCGGTTAGCTTACTGCGACGGGCGTACGTACGTTCGTGTATCGGCGTATCTTGCTCATTTACATATTCGACGCGTAAATCCAGGTACACGCCCCTAGCGGCCAGCGTAAATATGCACATAAGATACAACGGCGTAGGAGACTTACGGCGGGCGTATCTTGGCCAAATTTAAGCGTATCTGGTTTCCAGAATACGCTTAAATATACGACGGCGCTCATTCGGACTTACGACGGCGTATCTACTGTCGTAAGTCTTTCTGAATCCAGCTAATAGTTTTTTATTTTTTTCAAAATTGTCGCTTTATTTTTGTTTATAGCGCAAAAAATAAAAACCACAGAGGTGACCAAATACCACCAAAAGAAAGCTCTATTTATGCGAAAAAAAGGATGTCAATTTTGTTTGGGTGCCGTGTCGCACGACCGCGCAATTGTCAGTTAAAGCGACGCAGCGCCGAATCGCAAAAACTGGCCTGGTCTTTGGCCAGCCAAATCCTCCGGGGCTGATATGGTTAACCACTTAACGACCGCCGCATGTATATGTACGTCCACAGAATGGCACGTACAGGCATATGGGCGTACAGGTACGTCCCTGCCTTTCCGCGGGTCGGGGGTCCGATCAGGGACCCCCCCCGGTACATGCGACGGTCGTTTTTTCCGTGGGAGCGATCTGGGATGAGGGGGCGGCTATTCATTTCTGGCCACCCCCTCGCGATCGCTCCCCGGAGCTGAAGAACGGGGAGACCCGTATGTAAACACGGCTTCCCCGTGCATCACTGTGGCGGCGCATCGATCGAGTGATCCCTTTTATAGGGAGACTCGATCGATGACGTCAGTCCTACAGCCACACCCCCCTACAGTTGTAAACACACACTAGGTGAACCCTAACTCCTACAGCGCCCCCTGTGGTTAACTCCCAAACTGCAACTGTCATTTTCACAATAAAGAATGCAATTTAAATGCATTTTTTGCTGTGAAATTGACAATGGTCCCAAAAATGTGTCTAAATTGTCTGAAGTGTCCGCCATAATGTCCCAGTCATAAAAATGCAATAAAACTATCCCCTATTTTGTAAACGCTATCAATTTTGCGCAAACCAACCGATGAACGCTTATTGCGATTTTTTTTTTTTTTTTACCAAAAATAGGTAGAAGAATACGTATAGGCCTAAATGGAGGGAACATTTTTTTTTTTTATATATATATTTTTGGGGGATATTTATTATAGAAAAAGTAAAAAATATTGCATTTTTTTTCAAAACTGTCGCTCTATTTTTGTTTATAGCGCAAAAAATAAAAACCGCAGAGGTGATCAAATACCACCAAAAGAAAGCTCTATTTGTGGGGAAAAAAGGACGCAAATTCTGTTTGGGAGCCACGTCGCACGACCGCGCAATTGTCTGTTAAAGCGACGCAGTCCCGAATCGCAAAAACTGGCCTGGTCTTTGGCCAGCTAAATCCCCTGGGGCTGATATGATTAAAGAAAGCCAAAATCTCACACTGGAATACTGCACAGATCTGGAATCTGCTTTAAGAGAACTCTAAGTTCAGTACTATAAAAAAAAAAAAAAAAAGGCGAGAACTCTGCTACGCAATATTTGTACTTCACATAACTACAAAATGTGACAGAAAAATGTCCTTTGTATGTTGAGGTCGGATCTGGAGCGAAGATCTGACAGATTCCATAAAAAAAATAACTTTAATAACGCTTCAGGCGCTTGAGACGTATTCTGGACCCCATTCCGGGGCTCTGATCTCCAGATGTCGCCTCGTTGGACGCGATGGCGGCCTCTTCGCACACAATACCATCTCGTTTAAAAAAAAAAAAAAAATGCAGCTCGTTTAATAACATTGTGGCACGAGTGCTGACTGCAGCACCAACCTCAAATTATAAATGTGGACACAGTGAAATAGCACATCGTCAGACCACACGGTGCCAGGCCCGGGAGCCAAGGAGAGGATCAGAGCCGGTGAACCGTGACACCCCCCCCCCCCCCCAAAATAAAAGCCTTTGGTGTTTGCTCAGCCTCCCACCACCCCACATTCCAGTCCTCCATTCTGGGAAGGCTTTTAAAGGCACATACGCCGGTGGAATAGGAAACACGTGCTCGTTTTTTTTTCGAGACCTGGCTGGAATAGTTTTTTTTTTTTTTTAACCACTTGAGCCCCGGAGGATTTGGCTGCCAAATGACCAGGCCACTTTTTGCGATTCGACACTGCGTCGCTTTAACTGACAATTGCGCAGTCGTGCGACATTGGCTCCCAAACAAAATTGACATTGGCCCGGATTCAGTAAGCAATTGCGCCTGCGTAACCATAGTTACGCAGCGCAATTGCTGACTTGCGCCGGCGTAACGAGTTCTCCTGATTCAGGAACCTCGTTACGCCGACTGCAGCCTAAAATCTGCGTGGCATAAGGCTCTTATGCCACGCAGATTTTAGGCTGCATTCTTGCGTTGACCGCTAGGGGGCGCTCCCATTGTGGTCAGCGTATAGTATGCAAATTGCATACTTACGCCGATTCACAATGTTGCGCGGGCCCTGCGTACGCAAGTTACGTCGTTTCCGTACGGCGTGTTTAGCGTAAGGCTGCCCCTTCTAATATAAATAAATGGTGATTCTGCGCAACATATCACACTAATGGAATAGTGATATCACATAAACAAGATAAATGTAAGAGCTGACAAATAATCAGCATATAGTATTAAATGCAAAGAGAATAGTGAGTCCAAATATAAATATATATATACTCAAATAGTGAATAGTGAGTCCAAAATATATAATACTCATAAGGCGAATGTGCAAAAATATATAAAGAATATTGTGCAAAAAAAACGGAATGGAAGTTCAATCCCAATAGTAAACACAAATCAGCTGTCAGGGCAGATATTCTGAATGCACTGGATGAAGGTGAGCACCAGCTCTATGGTGTGAGTGCACGGCCGTGCGATAGAAGATAAACCAGATCCCTGGCTGAGCTCCCGGGACTCTTACCTCTCAGCCCTCCTAAATGGGCATTGATGTACAGGTCACTCGCAGCCTTCTATGGGTGGTCCCTGATGTTTCCTCTCTTGATCTGATGGATCCTTCCTTAATTGGGACAGATGCTCCTCGAAACCAGATGGATGATGTGGGTTATAAGAGAGAGAGAGAGGGGACTCCCATAGTGAGGTAACGTTTGGTGCAGGTAAAATATGTTTATTGAGGAAAAACCTGCACTTACATTAAAAGAAAAATAAAAGTGCAACGAGGAAACAAACAAGCGGCGTTTGAATCGCCAGCTTACGTCACTCCGGGTGTACGTCCTCCAATTCCTACGCGTTACGACACCACGTGTCTTCGTCTGGGGAAAACTTTTCCTTTTCCCCAGACGAAGACACGTGGTGTCGTAACGCGTAGGAATTGGAGGACGTACACCCGGAGTGACGTAAGCTGGCGATTCAAACGCCGCTTGTTTGTTTCCTCGTTGCACTTTTATTTTTCTTTTAATGTAAGTGCAGGTTTTTCCTCAATAAACATATTTTACCTGCACCAAACGTTACCTCACTATGGGAGTCCCCTCTCTCTCTCTCTTATAACCCACATCATCCATCTGGTTTCGAGGAGCATCTGTCCCAATTAAGGAAGGATCCATCAGATCAAGAGAGGAAACATCAGGGACCACCCATAGAAGGCTGCGAGTGACCTGTACATCAATGCCCATTTAGGAGGGCTGAGAGGTAAGAGTCCCGGGAGCTCAGCCAGGGATCTGGTTTATCTTCTATCGCACGGCCGTGCACTCACACCATAGAGCTGGTGCTCACCTTCATCCAGTGCATTCAGAATATCTGCCCTGACAGCTGATTTGTGTTTACTATTGGGATTGAACTTCCATTCCGTTTTTTTTGCACAATATTCTTTATATATTTTTGCACATTCGCCTTATGAGTATTATATATTTTGGACTCACTATTCACTATTTGAGTATATATATATTTATATTTGGACTCACTATTCTCTTTGCATTTAATACTATATGCTGATTATTTGTCAGCTCTTACATTTATCTTGTTTATGTGATATCACTATTCCATTAGTGTGATATGTTGCGCAGAATCACCATTTATTTATATTCCTGTTTTATGTCATGTAAACATAATTAGGTTTTGCTGCACTATATATTTTTGGTGGATTCACTCATTTAGGATCCATTTTAGCGCAAAAGCACTTTTCACTTTGCCCCTTCTAATAGTAGGGGCAGCCAATGCTAAAGGATACCCGTCGTTCCCGCGTCGCCAAATTTGAATTTCACGTCGTTTGCGTAAGTGATTCGTGAATGGCGCTGGACGCCATTCACGTTCACTTGTAAGCAAATGACGTCCTTGCGACGTCATTTGCCGCAATGCACGTCGGGAAAGTTTCCCGACGGAGCATGCGCTCTACGCTCGGCGCGGGAGTGCGCCTGATTTAAATGATTCCCGCCCCCTACGGGATCATTTACATTAGGCGCCCTTACGCAGGGCAATTTTAAAGAGCGCACACGCAATTTACGGAGCTACTGCTCCGTGAAACGCGCGCAGCGCAGAAAATTTGCGGGGGCGCAGGGCAAAAACCCTGTGCCTCCGTAAAAAAGGGGCAAATCTCTTTGAATCCGGGCCTGTGTTTTTTTCCCCACAAATAGAGCTTTCTTTTGGTGGTATTTGATCACCTCTGTGGTTTTTATTTTTTTTACTACTAATGGCGTCGATCAGCAATTTTTTTTTGTGACTGCGACATTATGGCGGACACTTCTGACAATTTTGACACATTTTTGGGACCATTGTCATTTTCACAGCAAAAAATGCATTTAAAATGCATTGTTTACTGTGAAAATGACAGTTGCAGTTTGGGAGTTAACCCCTTCAGCGCCCCCTTGTGGTTATGTGTGACCTCATGTGTGTTTACAACTGTAGGGGGGTGTGGCTGTAGGTGTGACATCATCGAATGTGTCTCCCTATAAAAGGGATCACACGATCGATGACAGCGCCACAGTGAAGAACGGGGAAGCTGTGTTTACACACAGCTGTCCCCGTTCTTCCGCTCCAGGGACCGATCGCGGGACTCCAGCGGCGATCGGGTCCGCGGTCCCAGTCACGGAGCTTCGGACCGGGTGCGCCCGCGACCCACGGCTGGACAATAGCACAGCAAGTGCATGTACGTGCTTGTGCCCAGCCGTGCCATTCTGCCGACGTAAATGTGCAGGAGGCGGTCCTTAAGTGGTTAAGAGCATTGGGCTGAAGTGATGTTTTGACGTCGCTTCCGACCTTCTGATATGGAGACGGGTGGGGGCCATCTTCCCCTCACTTGTCTCCATTTCCAGCACGAGAGAGGACCTGACCGCCTCAGCCGCTACCGACGGCGGAGGGCACGGAGAGCGGCAGGAGGGGGCCCTCTCCCGCCGCCGATAACGGCGATCTCGCTGCGAATCCGCCACAGAGACCACTGTTATTGTAAACCGAACCACCGGCTGAAGACGAGGATACCTGGGTTATGGTAGCTGGCTGCTGCCATAACAGAGACATCCCTCTTCAAAGTGCCGACGTATACAGTCGTGCCGCGGTCCAGAAGTGGTTAAAAATCGGCGGCAAAATTCCAATCGCATTTTGCCTTTTTTCGCGATCCCGTGCGTTGGGGTTAAACGGCGGCGCGTTAATAAATCGCGTAACGCGGCATTGCAAATAAAGTCCGGCTTCTTCACCTCAATTGTCCAGCTGTCAGCGCGCATGATACATGAGTTTGTTTTGCTTGCAGCAGGCGCTCGCTGCTCTCGGGACGACGACGTTGTGGTTGGGTTCTAGAAAATTTCCCGCCAGATTTAATGTAGGATAATTTGTATGTGGTCGGCTCCAGGTCAGCGGCAGGACATGGCAGTTGGTTTAGCCCGCTCTATGGCCAGCTTATAGACATGACACATAATAAAATGCTTAAAGGGATACGAAAAAGTCTTCTTCTTTTTTTTTAGATGCATATATGGTGGAGAGCAGTATAAAGTGAACTTGTGCTCTTGGCCTATATGGAAAATTCACTTAAATGCTCCCCTCTCCATTTTGCTAATACTTAGGGTAGATTCAGGTACATTTGCCCATTTCTTACGGAGGCGCAGCGCACCGTTTTGCCACTGCGCCTCCGTAAATTTCCTGCTCTACTCTTGATTCACGGAGCAGTAGCTCCGTAAATTGCGTGGGCGCTCCTTACGCCCGGCGTAAGAGCGCGCAATTTAAATGATCCCATAGGGGGCGTGGATCATTTAAATTCGGCGCGTTCCCGCGCCGAACGTAGTGCGCATGCTCCGTTGGGAAACTTTCCCGATGTGCATTGCGGTAAATGACGTCGCCAAGGACGTCATTTGCTTCAAAGTGAACGTGAATGGCGTCCAGCGCCATTCACGATTCACTTACGCAAACGACGTAATTTTTCAAAAACGCGACGCGGGAACGACGGGTATACGTAGCATTGGCTGCCCCTGCTAATAGCAGGGGCAGCCTTACGCAAAAACCGACGTACGCAAACGACGTAAACTGCGTACGCAGGGCGCGCGTACGGTTGTGAATCGGCGTTAGTATGCAATTTGCATACTCTACGCTGAGCACAACGGGAACGCCACCTAGCGGCCAACGTAAGAATGCAGCCTAAGATATGACGGCATAAGAGACTTATGCCAGTCATATCTTAGGCTGCAGTCGGCGTATCGAGCTTCCTGAATCAGGAGCATTCGATACGCCGGCGCAAGTAAGCAATTGCGCTGCGTAACTATGGTTACGCAGACGCAATTGCTCTCTCAATCTACCCCAGTGTGTAGGCCGGTGAAGTCCACTTTCTCCACTGTAGGTGGCACTCAAACCGCAGCAGAATTGCAGGGGCCGAGAATGTCACGGTTCTTCTATGGTTTCCCAGATCACTAGGGCAGCAATCTGGTTGGATACTGGCCCCCGTTGCGACTCTGGTGGCCATCTTGGGTCAGGCAGAATCTATTTAAGACTTTGGCATGCATCTAGCATGTGAGTAGTGTAGAGACACACCCGTAGGATCACCTGAGTTGATCTGAATTCAGCTTCATGTTTTTCTTTGGGACTTTTTATTTTTTTATTTTATTTTTGTGTCCATACTCACTTTTTTTGCTTTTAGCACTTATATTTGATGGGTAAAAAACCTTAGTGGGACTTCATTCATAATGCAATAGAATTTTCTGTATTTCTGCACTTCAGATTAGTATTGTTATGAGTTTTTTGATGTGTCTGATCATTTTTTATCTTGTTGTTATTAATTCCTTAATCATCCACCTGATCACCAAAAATGTATGAATTAACCTATTTTGGGCTTTTTGGTACATAGGGCCTAATCCACAAAAACCCGGCGCAACGTAATTTTACCCATTTAAGTTACACCGCCGCAAAATCTCTAACTAAGTGCCCGATCCACAAAGCACTTACCTAGAAATTTTGAGCGGTGTAACTTAAATCCGTCCGGCGCAAGGCGTTCCTAATTTAATGGGGCGAGTCCCATTTAAATTAGGCGCGCTCCCGCGCCGGACGTACTGCGCATGCTCCCGACGTCATTTTCCCGTCATTTTTTTGCGCGGTTTTACGTTGCGCCGGGTTTTGAGAATCGCGACGGGCGTAAAAAAAAAAAAAACGAGGCGTAAAAGCTTTGTGGATCTCCGTAAGTGCTAATTTGCATACCCGAAGCGGCATTTCGACGAGAAATGCCCCCAGCGGCGGATGCGGTACTGCATCCTAAGATCCGACAGTGTAAGTCCCTTACAGATGTTGGATCTTCTGCCTATCTATGAGAAACTGATTCTGTGGATCAGTTCCATAGATAGAAACAGGGATACGACGGCGTATCAGTAGATACGCCGGCGTATCCCTTTTGAGGATCTGGCCCTTAGTGTTTTTTTCACCCCAACCAATTTAATTTTTCATTTTTTTTTTTCTTTTAAGTATTCATAAATTTTTGATTACCTATTTACTTGTTGGTTTAATCACCTAATTAAGTTTTTGCGCATCTTTTTTTTGTGTGTATGTATGTATGTATGTGTGTGTGTGTGTGTGTGTGTGTGTATATATATATACCGTATTTGCCCGATCAGAAATTCCGATCGCCAAGAACGCGGTGACATACGACACGTACGACGGCACTATTAAAGGGAAGTTTAATACCGTGTTAGCAGAAGTTTGGTGAGTGACGATTTGCGCTGTTCAGCCTCGTGATTTTCAGTCCGTTACAGCGCGACGAATGTGCTATATCCCCATTACAAACACTAGTTTTACCAGACCGAGCCCTCCCTTCTCGTACTTGATTCAGAGCATGCGTGGAATTTTGTGCGTCGGAATTGTCCTCACACGCGATTTTGTTGTCGAAAAATTTGAGAACCAGCTCACACATTTTTGTTGTCGGAGAATTCCGACAGCAAATGTCCGATTGAGCCTACACACGGTCGGAATTTCCGACAACTAGCTCCCATCGAACATTTGTTGCCGGAAATTCCGAACGTGTGTACGCGGCATTAGCCTGCTGGCCATAGTTTAACCACTTAAGACCCGGACCAAAATGCAGCTAAAGGATCTGGCCCCTTTTTGCGATTCGGCACTGCGTCGCTTTAACTGACAATTGCGTGGTCGTGCGACGTGTCTCCCAAACAAATTTGACGTCCTTTTTTCCCACAAATAAAGCTTTCTTTTGGTGGTATTTAATCACCTCTGCAGTTTTTATTTTTTGCGCTATAAACAAAAATAGAGCGACAATTTTGACTTGTTGCTATAATAAATATCCCCCAAAAATATATAAAAAAATATTTTTTCCTCAGTTTAGGCCGATACGTATTCTTCTACCTATTTTTGGAAAAAAAAAATCGCAATAAGCGTTTATCGATTGGTTTGCGCAAAATTTATAGCGTTTACAAAATAGGGGATAGTTTTATTGCATTTTTATTAATTTTTTTTTTTTTACTACTAATGGCGGCGATCAGCGATTTTTTTTTTTTTTTCGTGACTGTGACATTATGGCGGACACATCGGACAATTTTTACACATTTTTGGGACCATTGTCATTTTCACAGCAAAAAAATGCATTAAAAATGCACTGATTACTGTGAAAATTACAATTGCAGTTTGGGAGTTAACCACAAGGTGGCGCTGAAGGGGTTATGTGTGACCTCATTTGTGATTCTAACTGTAGGGGGGTGTGGCTGTAGGTGTGACGTCATCGATTGTGTTCCCCTATAAAAGGGATGACACAATCGATGACGCCGCCACAGTGAAGAACGGGGAAGCTGTGTTTACACACACCTCTCCTCGTTCTTCAGCTCCGGGGACCGATCGCGGGACTCCATCGGCGATCGGGTCCGCGAGTCCCGCGGCCGCCGTCATGGAGCTTCGGACCGGGTACGTGATTGTGCCCAGCCGTGCCATTCTGCCAACGTATATCGGCGTTAGGCGGTCCTTAAGTGGTTAAAGCCGGTGCAAAATGTTTGCGGTGAATCTCTGCAGGGACTGCAAATCTTGAACCCATGGTAGCAGTGAACCCAAGCCTATCCTTAACTCTTTTCAACTGTTTATTCTATTTATTTTTCATTCGGCTGGGAAGGAATAGAACATATCCTCCCCTGGAAGTCTTTCCAAATTGAATTCAGCAATAAACACGGCTGTATCTCTGTAGGAATCGCTGGCCTGCGCCAGGACACAGTTCACTGACAGAGAGATTTTAAGCCTTAACGCTTCACTGCGCGGCAGCTTGATTCCGGGCGTGTTGTGACTTCTGCATAGATATTCCTGATAAGGCTTGATCTGAAATCTGCTGAGTCTGCAAAAGGAAAAAATTAAGTTGCAAAAAAAAAAAGTGGGAAAGCAGGTCAGACGTGTTCACCGCTAAATCCCACCCAGCGTGGGAGAAACTCTCTTAAGACATTATCTGCCTCACTCAATGGGCATTATGACAGCAGTTTAGGTTTTTTAGAGTTCCTCTGTAACTTTAGTTTTATTATCTGTTCATCCCGCCGGTAGATCTGTTATTTTTCTACCTCCTGTAATAATTCAGTTGCAGGGTTTGCAAAAAAAAACATTAAACAATTGTAATTGTAGCACCATCTACCTTTAGTTAGGTGCTAGAATAGGATTTTTCTATGTTTAGGATATCAGTGCAGGCAAATTTAGGCAGGCCTGTGCTTTAGGCTAGGCCTGTTTGTTTTGATCTGGGGCTGGAAGTGTTTAGTGCAGTAGTGGGTGTGCTTTGACTCAGAGGCGCCTCCCCCTGCTTTCAGGAAGATTGTTCTGGAATAAGGGTTGGACCTGAAGATGGAGTGGCAGGCAGCTCTGACCAATCCCCACTCGGTATTGGCAGGGGGCAGGCCTCCCATATAAGCTGAGGTCACATGCTGCTAGGGGGAGTCTGTCGGTGCAAGAGAATGGAGGTTTAGGCAGCTGCTGCAGGACGTATCCAGGGCGTGTTTTATGTTAATGGGGCTTGACCTGACGCTTTTGAAGTTTTTTTTTTTAACTGCGCATGCGCCTACATTTCCCAGTATGCATTGGGGCTATGTCCGCCGCACAAGCCTATTGATTTCGACGTGGACGTAAACAACGTAAATCCCTATTCATGGACGACTTACGCAAACGACGTAAAATTTTCGAATTTTGACGCGGGAACGGCGGCCATACTTAACATTACTATTCCATCTATTTGATTGGAATAACTTTAGGCGGCCTATCTCTTACGTAAACGGCGTAAATGTACTGCGTCGGCCGGGCGTACGTTTCGTGAATCTGCGTATCTACTAATTTACATATTCTACGCCGACCGCAATGGAAGAGCCACCTAGCGGCCAGCCTCAATATTGCAACCTAAGATAGGGCGGCGCAAGCCATCGTATCTTAGATATGTTTAAGCGTATCTCTGTTTGAGAATACACTTAAACATAGGTCAGCGCAGATTCTGAGTTAGGTCGGCGTATCTACTGATAAGCCGGCCTAACTCTACCTGAATCTAGCTATAAATGTTTTTTTTCTTTGTCTGAATTTCTCACTTCCTGTTCCTCCTCATTAAGCTGTTCTGGCTGACTAACCCCCGGCCAGAACGGCTCGGATGATGGAGGCAAGCTTACTGAGGAGAAACAGGAAGTGAGAAATTCAGACAAAGGAAAAAAAACATTTAGAAGGGAAATGGAAGGAAAAGGTAAGTGAACCAACAATGCACTAGCTTAAAGGAACCTATTTAGAAAATAAAAAACGAACCTTTACGACCCCTTTAACAAATTACAGCCAGCAAGCCGGGGTTATTCAGAGTGATTCCTTTTTGTCTTACTGGAAGTGATGAGACAGGAATCTAATAGTTTTGCAGCAAAGAATTTGTACAAGAGGAATTCAAGGTATTGATACTCTGCAGGGTCCAGTGCAGCGTTCGGTTGGAGGAAAACCACCTGACTTTCAGAAGACGGATTAAAACTCTGCTCTTTTGATGTCATGAGACACGAAACATCAAGCGCCCAGAGGCGATTCAGTTCGCATGTGCCGCGCTATATAAGTTTTTCATTCATTCATTCATTCATTCAATAGTCTGCAGTGGAGATATGCAGGGGAAGAGACTGTGCGCCGGATTCAGCAAGGATTTACGCGGCGTTTTCTACGTTTTTTTGTTATTGCGCATGCGCCGGGCGCCTACATTTCCCAGTGTGCATTGCGGCTAAGTACGCCGCACGGGCCTATTGATTTAGACGTGGACGTAAACTACGTAAATCCCGATTCACGGACGACTTACTCAAACGACGTAAAAAAATCGAATTTCAAAGCGGGAACGGCGGCCATACTTGATATTACTATTCCACTAGGCCTAGCTCTAACTTTACGCGGCCTATCTCTTACGTAAACGGCGTAAAAGTACTGCGTCGGCCGGGCGTGCGTTCGTGAATCGGCGTATCTCCTCATTTACATATTCTACGCCGACCGCAACGGAAGCGTCACCTAGCGGCCATCCAAAATATTGCAATCTAAGATAGGACGGCGCAAGCCGTCGTATCTTAGATATGTTTAAGCGTATCTCTGTTTGAGCATACGCTTAAACATAAGTCGGCGTAGATTCTGAGTTAGGTCGGCTTATCTACTGATAAGCCGGCCTAACTCTTTCTGAATCTACCTAAAAGTGTGTGAAGTGCGCCCCTATATCTCCAAGAGCTCACTGTGTCTATGTGTGCACCTCTTGTGCCATCTAGTGATGCCAAGGGTACCCCTGTGTCTCCAAGTGCTCACCTGCTTGTCCCTTTTCTCCAAATCTTCCCAAACATGCCCTGTATTGTCTAGAGACTCTGAGTACACCCCTGTAGAGACCCCTGCCCCAAGAACCCCCCCCCCCCCATGTTGAGGACATGTGGCCTGGCATGGCTCAGGAGGGGGGAAGCTCACTTATCCCCCCCTTTTCCTGGCCTGCCAGGCTGCATACTTGGATAAGGATCTGGTATGGATCATAGGGAGAACCCATAACCTTCTTCTTTTTAATTTTAATTTTAGTTTTTTTTTACATTTTTGTATTGCCAGCATTGTTTTGTTTACATGATTTCAGCTGTCAGTGGGGAAGCCCACTGACAGCTGAAGAGTCATCAGTTCTTAAAGCGGGAGTTCACCCATTTATTAATTTTTTTCTATTTTCCCCTTAGCTTCATGCTCGTTTTGTCTAGGGGAATCGACTAGTTGTTTTAAAATATGATCCGTACTTACCCGTTTTCGAGATGCATCCTCTCCGTCGCTTCCGGGTATGGTCTTCGGGAGCGGGCGTTCCTTCTTGATTGACAGTCTTCAGAGAGGCTTCCGACGGTCGCATCCATCGCGTCACTAGTAGCCGAAAGAAGCCGAACGTCGGTGCGGCTCTATACTGCGCCTGCGCACCGACGTTCGGCTTCTTTCGGAAAATCGTGACGCGATGGATGCGACCGTCGGAAGCCTCTCGGAAGACTGTCAATCAAAATAGGAACGCCCAGTCCCGCAGCCCATACCCGGAAGCGACAGAGAGGATGCATCTCGTAAACCGTAAGTACGGATCATATTTTAAAACAACTAGCCGATTCCCCTAGAGAAAACGAGCATTCATCTAAGGGGAAAAAGTATATTGTAGGGGTAAACCTCCGCTTTAAGGACGCAATGGCCGGTTTCCAGCCTGCTGCTTAACAACCAGCTTTCTTCACACAGAATTCGAATCGGTCGATTAATTTTTCGACCTATACAAATTCTAGTCACTCTGAAATTTTTTGTTACTATTTCATTCGGAGATTCGGACCGAAAAACGAATTGCACATGTCTAGCCCGTACCCTTTGCCAGGTATAGACTGCTGGAGCATTGTCCAACTTATAGCTTTGACCTCAAACTTTTGTCATTTAACCACTTGCCGACCGCGCTATAGCAAAAATACTGCTACAGCGCGGTCGAGTTGTTGTGACACGACGTCCCTGGGACGCCCTCGTGCACTTCCTCGTTGCGCGCCCTCTGAGACGCGCTTGCGGAAGTGTCCGTGCTCGCCGGGTCCAGGGGACCCGACGCAACACGGATCACGGTGAAGAGCCAATGATCGCTCCCTCCAATGAGGGAGCAGACAAATGTAAACAAAAAAAAGGTCATCCCGAGGTCTTCTCTTCTCTCCTCACACCGATACAGCGTGTGAGGAGAGAAGCGTTTTTTAAAGTGAGTGAAAATCTACATTGTGCCCAGCAGAGCCTAGCAGTGCCACACAGTGCCACTACACTACCCATCAGTGCCCCTACAGTCCCAATCTGTGCCACTACAGTCCCCACCAGTGCCACTACAGTCCCCACCAGTGCCCCTACAGTCCCCATCTGTGCCACCAGTGCCACTACAGTCCCCACCAGTGCCACTACAGTCCCCACCAGTGCCACCTCTGCCACTTCAGTGCCCATTGGTGCTGCTAGTGTCTGTCAGTGCCGCACCAGTGCCACTACAGTACTCATCAGTGCCGCCAGTGCTCCATCAGTGCCACTACCGTGCCCAGTGCCACTACCGTGCCCAGTGCCACTACAGTGCTAATATCCCATTTCTTTTTTTTTTTTTACCAAAAATATGTAGCAGTATACATTTTAGGCCAAATTTATGAGGAAAAATTACTTTTTTTCAAAATGTTATGATAGAAATGAAGAAAAATTCATTTTTTTTTACAAAATTTTCGTTCTTTTTTCATTTATAGTGGAAAAAATAAGAACCGCAGAGGTGATCAAATACCACCAAAAGAAAGCTCTATTTGTGGGGAAAAAAAGACAAAAATTTAATTTGGTTACAGTGTTGTATGACTGAGTTATTGTCATTCAAAATGTGAGAGCACTGAAAGCTGAAAATTGGTCTGGTCAGGAAGGGTGTTTAAGTGCCCAGTGGTCAAGTGGTTAAAGGGCAAGGCCCCAGCACATCGCCATTTCCAAAAACCACAGGTGCGCTTTAACGTTCTTGCTAACGGAACTTCCCGGCCAGTTGACATCCGGATAAAACATCGAGACTCACGTTTATGGTTTCCTCGGGGAGATCCTGAACTGGAACGTTTGTGAAATGTCACCTTTTCTGAGCTCGGTGAGAGGGAAATAAAACTCTGTCTTATGGGGATTTCAGAGAACCATCATTGTGTGCATGTGTTAATAATTGCTGGAGGAATCGCTTCTTCCTCTTCCTCCCCGGCAGAACAGGTGCATTTTAAGAGATCACTTAATGCGCTCGAAAAAATCCCCCGACGATCGTTAAAACGCCCGCAGATCCATACAGCTGCGTTTTAAAGTTTCTCTCAATTTATCACTTCGTATATCACATTATGCATTGATACTTGTTCCTTCGGTCTGAGACGTGACCGCAGTGAGCAGGCCTGCAGAGGCCAATGGTCAAATAAGAGACATTGTAAATGAGTTTATTTTTATGGGACAACATATGTTATAGGTTTATTTAGTTATATAAGTGGAGAGACGGCACATGACTGGAAGAGAGATGGGGGCTCAGCTATTGAATTTTACAATACAGGGCCTCTTGCTCTTTGACCAGTGGTGACCCACCAACAGAGCTTTCAGAGTTCCGCCCTCTTCGCCAGTGCCTTGAACCCGGGACCTTTGGAAGGGTAAAGAGGTCTTAGCAAAATCAGAATAAGGTGGTTCTAAAGGCTGAAGGTTTTTTACCTTCGTATATTATATACAGTGGGGTAGATTCAGGTAGGGGCGCGCACTACTACGGAGGCGCAGCGTACTGTTTTTACGATACGCCTCCGTAAATTACGTGCGCTACGTAATTACGTAATTACGTAATTTGCGCGTGCGCTTCGTAAAACTGGCCGGTGTAAGCGTGCGTAATTTAAATGATCCCGTAGGGGGCGTGGATCATTTAAATTAGGCGCGTTCCCGCGCCGAACGTAGTGCGCATGCTCCGGGAAACTTTCCCGACGTGCATTGCGGTAAATGACGTCGCAAGGACGTCATTTGCTTCAACGTGAACGTAAATGGCGTCCAGCGCCATTCACGATTCACTTACGCAAACAACGTAATTTTCAAAAATCAAGACACGGGAACGACGGGTATACTTAGCATTGGCTGCCCCTGCTAATAGCATGAGCAGCCTTACGCAGAAACCAACGAACGCAAACGACGTAAAATGCGAACGCCGGGCGCGCGTACGGTTGTGAATCGGCGTGAGTATGCAATTTGCATACTCTACGCTGACCACTATGGGAACGCCACCTAGAGCCTTATGCCAGTCATATCTTAGGCTGCAGTCGGCGTATCGAGCTTTCTGAATACAGAAAAGTCGATACGCCGGCGCAACTAAGCAATTACGCTGCGTATCTATGGATACGCAGACACAATTGCTTACTGAATCTACCCCAGTATTTGGTTCAGGTGGTGTGAAGCGTGTGTGGCGGCAACCAGGTGAGGAGTACAAAGACAAGTGTGTCTTCCCTACAGTCCAGCATGGTGGTGGGAGTGTCATGGTCTGGGACAGCATGAGTGCTGCCGGCACTGGGGAGCATGGGCATTCGCAGGTAGAGGCAAGGGGGGGGCAATTCCCCCCCCCCCCCCCAGAATCATTAAGAAGGTGTTGTAGTTGCCAGCTGCAGTGTCCGCCATGGTCGCCGCTAACTTTTTTTTCTGAGTCAGCCAGCTGCTCTCTGTCCTCACCCCTGGCCCGATCATCGGATGAGATGGCTCTGGAGCTGATTGGCAGCCTGCCTGTGTACATGTTGTGTAGATCTGTGCAGTCAGTGGCCGAGCCACCGAGTGATGCGCTGCCAGTGCCTACTCTACATCTACTTCATTTTGTATAGGCTGTTTTCATCAAGATCAAAATATGGGCACAACAGATGTATTGCAATATAGAAAGATTTACATTCTCTAGGCTATATTTATATGGGCATGGTACGCCTGCCTGAGTAACTTCCAATACAAAGTGACGCTGAATTATCTCTTATATAACGCATATCTTTCCATATCTGCCCATATAAATATAGCCTAGAGAATGTACTTCAATTTCTATTGCATGGGTGATCTTAAAATGATGCCCCCCGAAAAAAGTTATGCAGACGCACATGCTGGGAGCTATAGTTCATTGAGGGAACCATAAATGCCAACATGTACTGTGATATACTGAAGCAGAGCATGATCCCCTCCCTTCAGAGACTGGGCCGCAGGGCGGTATTCCAACATGATAACGACCCCAAACACACCTCCAAGATAACAACCACTGCCTTGCTAAAGAAGCTGAGGGTAAAGGTGATGGACTGGCCAAGCATGTCTCCAGACCAAAACCCTATTGATCATCTGTGGGGCTCCTCAATGGAAGATGGAGGAGCGCAAGGTCTCCAACATCCACCAGCTCTGTGATGTCATCATGGAGGAGGGGAAGAGGACTCCAGTGCCAACCTGTGAAGCTCTATGCCCAAGAGGGTTAAGGCAGCGCTGGAAATTAATTGCGGCCACACAAAATATTGACACTTTGGGCCCAATTTGGACATTTTCACTTAGGGGTGTACTCACCTTTGCTGCCAGTGGGTTTAGACATTAATGGCTGTGTGTTGAGTTATTTTTAGGGGACAGCAAATTGACACTGTTATACAAGCTGTACACTCACTACACAACATTGTAGCAAAGTGTAATGTCTTTAGTGTTGTCACATGAAAAGATTGAAAAAAATATTTACAAAAATGTGAGGGGGTGTACTCACTTTTGTGAGATACTGTACATGAAGGTAAAAAAAAAAAACTTCTGTGTCCCCAGCCCCCACAATACTTACCTGAGCTTTCCTCCGATCCAACAATGTTCACGATAGCCTTGACTGTCCCAGCAGCTCGGGAGCAAGCATGCAGCGATGCCCCCGGGGCAAGCGGCTTTCTCTGGGGGCACTGCTCAAGGGGGAGGAGCCAGGAGTGCCGGTGGGATTGCTAATTTGCGTCTGCGTATCCATAGATTCTGTATTCAGAGAGCTCGATCCGCCGACTGTAGCCTAAGATATGACTGGCATAAGGCTCTTATGCCGTCATATCGTAGGCTGCATTCTTACGCTGGCCGCTAGGTGGCGTTCCCGTAGTGGTCAGCGTAGAGTATGCAAATTGCATACTCACGCCGATTCACAACCGTATGCGCGCCCGGCGTTCGAATCTTACGTCGTTTGCGTTCGTCGGTTTCAGCGTAAGGCTGCTCATGCTATTAGCAGGGGCAGCCAATGCTAAGTATACCCGTCGTTCCCGCGTCGCGATTTTTGAAAATTACGTCGTTTGCGTAAGTGAATTGTGAATGGCACTGGACGCCATTTACGTTCACGTTGAAGCAAATGACGTCCTTGCGACGTCATTTACCGCAATGCACGTCGGGAAAGTTTCCCGACGGAGCATGCGCACTACGTTCGGCGCGGGAACGCGCCTAATTTAAATGATCCACGCCCCCTACGGGATCATTTAAATTACGCGCGCTTACGCCGGCCAGTTTTACGGAGCGGCCGCGCAAATTACGGAGCTACTGCTTCGTGAATGAAGTGTAGCGCAAGTAATTTACGGAGGCGTAGCGTTAAAACGGTACGCTGCGCCTCCGTAAGAGTGTGCAGCCCTACCTGAATCTACCCCAGTCCTTTCTGACAGTCTATGCTGACACAAAGCAATCCTGAGAGACTGACCCCCCCCCCCCATCTCCAACACACAGAAGGTGATTGACAGCCTCAGCTGTGCAGCGTCGCTGCTGTGGAACTGTTCTCCCCTAGTGTTCAGCTGGACTCAGTGTTGTCATATCCTGAATATAGAGTGACTGAGTTCTATGAGCAAAGCAAAGCATCTTGGAACGTGTAGTCCATGCAGTGGCGTAGCGTGGGGGCGCAGGGGGTGCTGCGGCCCTGGGCGCGACATTTAGGGGGGGGCGACGTTCCGTGCCTCCTCCTAATTTTAAATTCCTGGAAGTCCCGCCTCCGCACATGACCGCCATATGCCCAATCACAGCGTGCCGGCAAACTCTGAACATGGCGGCGGGAGACCAGCACTGGAAGTGTGAGCCGCCCTGGCCGCTGTCTTCCCTTCCGCCTGTCCCTCTGCTCTGCTATGGCGCTGTGTCTAACCGAGCGTAGCTCGGTGGAGATGGGAGCATGGAGGGAGGTGCAGCGTCTGACACCATAGAGCGGGCTGCGGGTTGATGGCGCTGGCGGGGAGTCGGGACTCCGAAGCAATTCTGCACATCCAGTGCTGGGATCCTGAGTAAGGATGAGCTCTGGCGTGTTAGCATAGAACACGTGAAAATCCCGCCAGCGATCTCTGCAGCCGAGCACCGAGAAATGTCTCCCTGGCTGTGATTAGCGCAGCGCCGTGCAGACTTCCTGGCAGGCTCTGCACGTGTTCTATGCGAACACGCCAGAGCTCATCCTTAGTCCTGATGACTCTCCATGGAGTCAAGATTTGCATATAGCTGGGCTGTTTTGAACTACAAATACCAGCTGACTGGAGAGGAAGAACAGGATGCTGGGAGAGGTGATCAAAGGCCTGTGTGTGGGCGGGATCTCTCTCTTGGGACCCCGGCCTGGAAGCTGCTAGCAAGAGACTCTGGGGCAGATCCACAAAAGAATTACGCCAGGGTATCTATTGATACGCCGGCGTAATTTTAAATGTCCTGCGTCGTATCTTTGTTTTGTATCTACAAAACAAGATACGACGGCATCTGGGATCGATCCGACAGGCGTACGTCTTAGTACGCCGTCGGATCTTAGATGCAATTTTTCGGCGGCCGCTAGGTGGCGTTTCCGTCTAATTCCGCATCCAGTCTATAAATTAGCTTAAATTATTGAGTCGCTGTGCTGCAGAGTGAGGGAGATTAATTGGGCCAGATTCACGTACAGCGGCCTATGTTTTGAGATACGATCGACCATCAAAAATTTTAACTATTTAACCCAGCTCGAGCACATATCATGTGCTTTGATCAACACAAGATCGGCAGTAAAACACCGATCAGAAATCCACGATTTCTTACTACAAAACGATCTAGACTGCCTCTTTATTACAGAAAGCTGGCTCTCAGACGACTGCAACACCATTCTCGGATAATTGGTGCCAGAAAACTATCGCATTATAACGGAAAACAGAATAGGGCAAAGAGGAGGAGGCCTGGCGGTGATCCACAAGAATCACATTACAATCACTAAGCCGGTCCTTCAAAATCCTCTTCCATTCATGGAAACCCTTACTCTTCAACTTCAAACTTCCCCCCAGGAGACTGTTCACATTCTCCTCTGCTATAGGCCACCTGGGCCAAAATCACAGTTTTTGCCATCATTAACGGAGTTCATATCCACTTATACCCTTAACAGCAAACACTCGGGGACTTTAATCTGTGGGCCAACTCCGCACAGGATCCCATTGCGGACGCCTGCATTGATCACCTGGAGGGATTAGGGCTACAGCAACTTATATGCGGGCCAACACATGCTTCAGGTCACACACTCGACCTAATTTTCAGACAAAATCTGAAAATAAGCATTTTAGAAAATGAACCATTGCCATGGACAGACCACCATGCAATTAATTTCATAATCTCCAAAATTCCCCCAGTGATAAAAGCACCCAAGCCGGTGACAATACACTGGGCTAGATCTCAGAAGAAGCTCCATTCGGAACTCTTTAAATCTACCTTGGGAAACCGAATCGAAACAATCCATCCACATCAAACAGCCGCAGATACACTGGATGCCATAAACGCAGCCCTGCTACAGTCAGCCGATTTAGTAGCACCGAAACGCAAAGCCTGCATCCGAAAAAGAAAGTCCGGCTGGTTCAACAACCAGCTGTCGCTTCTGAAGCAAGAGCGCAGAAGGGCGGAAGCCTCCTGGAAAAGAAGCCCTGCAGAGGATCACCTCATCATCTACAAGGCAATAACAACACGATATCATAAAGAAATCTTCAAAGCCAAGAAACATCATTTTTCTATGGCGATTAACAGCGCCCTAAACCGCCCCCGCGAACTCTTCAAGATGGTCACCCAGACCATGAATCCAGGATGTCTTGAAGTCCCCAACTCAGACACCCAAGAGTTCTGCAATGAACTATCGGATTTCTTCATCAACAAAATTGAAAGAATCCGGGAAAGCATCATGCAAAACAATACCCCCCTCAACCCCACCGTCAATCAACCACAAAACACCAACAGAAACACTCTACAATCAACAAAGTTCACTCTGGAACCGATCTCCATCGATACCACAAAAAATATCATTGGTGCTTTGCGGAACAGCACATCGCCCAATGATATCATCCCCACCAAACTGCTGAAGGAATGTGCCGACATCCTGGCACCCCCCATCACACAGCTTATAAACCAGTCATTTAAGGAAGGCATAGTGCCATCCCTGTTGAAAGAGGGCACAATCCAGCCCATCTTGAAAAAACCTAACCTGGATCCCAAGGACCCAACTCACCGCCGTCCCATAACATGCCTAAATGTTCTCTCCAAGATAATGGAGAAAGTAGTGGTACAACAGCTGCAACAGCATCTAGATAACCACAATCTACTGGATCCATTACAATCAGGCTTCCGTCCCGGACACGGGACAGAAACGGCCTTACTCAAAATATGGGACGATGCCCTCGAGGCCGCAGACGAAGGAGAATCCTGTCTCCTGGTTCTGCTGGACCTAAGCGCAGCCTTTGACACGGTAGACCACAAACTGTTACTGATGCGACTAGCCAAGGTAGCAGAAGTCGCAGAAGGTGATTTACCATGGTTTTCTTCCTTTCTTGAAAGCCGATCACAAACAGTTAAATTGGGTTGTTTCACGTCGGAAAAGCGCACGGTGTCATGTGGAGTCCCCCAAGGATCCCCCCTGTCACCGGTGCTTTTCAACATATATCTTCGCCCTCTCTTTGATATTATCAGTAGCCAAGAACTACTCTATCACTCTTATGTAGACGATACGCAACTGTATTTTCGCATCTGCAACAAAAAGGATCATCATCTCAGTTTAGAGAAATGTCTCTCTTTGATAGAAAACTGGATGACTAAGAGTTATCTTAAACTCAACAGTTCAAAAACAGAACTCCTTATGTTTCACGCCAGCCGAAAGAGTCAACTGGCAACAACCTGGACACCCCCGCCCATTCTGGGCCAAAGCATCACCCCTAGCTCCAAAGTCAAAAGTCTCGGGGTCATCTTCGACACCTTCATGACAATGGACGCACAAATAGGGTCAGTAGTCAGCGGAGCGCACCATCTGTTGCGCCTACTACGCAGACTTATTCCATTTATCCCCAAAGAAGACGTAGCAGTCGTGGTGGGAACAATCGTGAATTCCAGACTGGACTATGCTAACGCCCTTTACCTCGGACTCCCAAAGTACCAAATCTCCCGTCTGCAAGTCGTTCAGAATACGGCCGCCAGACTGGTGACTGGGAAAAAAAATGGGAATCAATCTCACCTTCGTTGAGAACCCTTCACTGGCTGCCAGTAAAAGACAGAATTGCATTTAAAGCACTCTGCCTGACACATAAGTGCATCCATGGGAAGGCTCCGCAATATCTTTGCGACAAGATAGAACCTCACAATTCGAATCGCGTTCTGCGATCCACTGACCAAAATCTGGTCAGGGTACCAAAAACCAAATACAAGTCCAAAGGAGAAAGAAGGTTTGCTTTTCAGGGTCCTAGACTATGGAACGCTTTACCAACCAGCATTCGGTTGGAGGAAAACCACCTGACTTTCAGAAGACGGATCAAAACTCTGCTCTTTTGATGTCATGAGACACGAACAACTAGCACCCAGAAGCGATTCAGTTCGCATGCGCCGCGCTTTATAAGTTTTTCATTCATTCATTCATTCATCTCATATGCGCTACACCGACGTAACATAGAGAGGCAAGACCAATATTCACAAAGCACTTTCTCCCTATGTTACGGCGCCGTAGCGTAAATGGGCCGGCGTAAGCCCGTCTAATTCAAAGTAGGCAGGTAGTGGGCGTGTTGTATTAAAATGATTCGTGACCCCATGTAAATGAATGGCCGTACGAACGGCGCATGCGCGCGCATGCTCAGAATCACATCGCATATACTCCCTAAGATACGACGGCTCAATGCCTACGACGCGAACGTAACCTACGCCCAGCCCCATTCACATACGTCTTACGTAAACAACGTAAAATACGACGCTGTTCCCGCGCCCATACCTTAACACGACTTACCCCTGCTTTATGAGGGGGAAAACTTACGCCGGACGTACGCCTTACGTAAACGGCGTAGATTACTGCGACGGGCGTAAGTACGTTCGTGAATTGGCGTATCTCGCTCATTTACATATTCAACGCGTAAAACAATGGAAGCGCCCCTTGCGGCCAGCGTAAATAGGCGCCCAAGATACGACGGCGTAGGAGACTTACGTCGGTCGGATGGAGCCAGAATTCAGGCGTTTCTGGTTTCAAGAATACGGCGCATCCGTGGACTTACGCAGCGTATAAGAAGATACGTCGGCGTAAGTCGTTCGTGAATCTGGGCGTGTACAAAATAGGGGATAGATTTATGGCATTTTTATTAATATATATTTTTTTGCTAGTAATGGCCGCGATCTGCGATTTTTTTTTATTTTTTTTATTTTTTTTTATCGTTACTGCGACATTATGTCGGACACATTCGACACTTTTGACACCATTTTGGGACCATTGTCATTTATACAGCGATCACTGCTATAAAAATGTACTGATTACTGTGTAAATGACACTGGCAGGGAAAGGGTTAACCACTAGGGGGCGAGGAAAGGGTTAGGTGTGTCCTAGGGAGTGATTCTAACTGTGTGGGGGCTGGGCTACCAGTGGCACGACACTGATCACTGCTCCCGATGACAGGGAGAAGTAGATCAGTGTCCTGTCACAAGTCAGAACTGGGAAATACCTTGTTTACATAGGCATCTCTCCGTGACATGATCGCGGGACACCGGCGGACATCGAGTCCGCGGGTCACGGCCCTCGCGGCAGGGGCGCGCTTGTACGGCAGCAAATTCAAAGCAACATACAGGTACGTTGCTTTGCGCAGCCGCGCCATTCTGCCGTCTTGTATCTACAGGAGGCGGGCGGCAAGCGGTTAAATATGGAATGCTGATGGTCCAATCAGTAATTGGCTTCATTTGGTTCTGCTGTAAAAGGCAGCCAATATCTTTTGATGTTTTCTTTTTTATTATTATTTTTTGGCACCGCCTTGAATATGACTTCACTGGGCCGTTTGGAGTCCCTTCATCCGCCCGAACACTCGTACATTTTATTTATTAATGTTGGCTGTTTAATATTTGGGACATTTCACTGATTATTCAACTATAAAAAAACACAATAAGCAAACCCAACGGGGCAGATTCAGGTACCGCTGCGCACTCCTTACGGAGGCGCAGCGTCCCGTTTTTGCCCTGCGCCCCCGAAAATTATTTGCGCTACGCTTCATTCACGAAGCAGTAGCCACGTAAATTGCGTGGGCGCACCAGCAAAATGCCCGGCGTAAGCGCGCGCAATTTAAATGATCCCGCAGGGGGCGGGAATCATTTAAATTAGGCACGTTCCCGCACCGAGCGTAGAGCGCATGCTCCATCGGGATACTTTCCCGACGTGCATTGCGGCAAATGACGTCGCAAGGATGTCATTTGCTTCAAAGTGAACGTGAATGGCGTCCAGCGCCATTCACGATTCACTTACGCAAACTACGTAACTTTCAAATTTCGCGACACGGGAACGACGGGTATACGTAACATTGGCTGCCCCTGCTAATAGCAGGGGCAGCCTTACGCGAAAATCGCTGTACGGAAACAACGTAAATTGCGTACGCAGGGCTCGCGCAACGTTGTGAATCGGCGGTAGTATGCAATTTGCGGGAACGCCACCTAGCGGCCATCGCAAGAATGCAGCCTAAGATATGCGGGCATAAGAGCCTTATGCCGCGCATATCTTAGGCTGCAGTCGGCGTAACGAGGTTCCTGAATCAGGAGCATTCGTTACGCCGGCGCAAGTAAGCAATTGCGCTGTGTAACTTATGGTTACACAGGCGCAATTGCTTCTTGAATCCAGGCCATTGAGTTCCGGTGTTTCCAGTGAATGGTACTGTTAATGTACAAGGGACACACCATCGGTCTCCTCTCCCTGACAGGACGTGGATCATATCCCTGGCTCTGTAACTGCCGATCGCGGGTACCTGGCGGACATCACGTCCGACAGGCACGCGCATCGGCATCTGAGTGACGCGGCGGGCACGCGCGAGCCCCCAGTGGTCGGGAGGAGCAGAGGACGTCAATAGACGTCCTCCCGGCCCTGTAGAGACACCTAGTGGCCGTCATTTGTCAGTGGCCCGGGTCTCTAATGGTTAAAGTGCTTGTAAAGTCTTGTTTTGAAAAAATAAAAATAACAAACATGTTATACTTGCCTCCCCTGTGCAGTTGGTTTTGCACAGAGCAGCCCGGATCCTCCTCTTCTTAGGTCCCTCTTTGCTGCTCCTGGCCCCTCCCTCCCGTTGAGTGCACCTACAGCCAGCAGCTTCCTATGGGGGCACTGGAACTGAGTCACAGCTCCGTGTGTCCATTCAGACACGGGGCCCCCGACCCGGCCCTACCCCTTCTCTCCCGATTGACTGCCTGACTTTGACAGCCACAGGGAGCCAATGGCGCCACTGCTGTGTCTCAGCCAATCAGGAGGAGTGTCCCGAATGGCTTAGACATTTGTGGACATCGCTGGAGAGAGATGGTGCTTAGGTAAGTTTTAGTGGGTGCTGGGAAGGCTGCTACACACACAAGTTTTTTTTTTTTTTTTTATCTTGATGCATAGAATGCACCTTCTGCCTTTACAACTCCTTTAAAGCTTTCTACGATCTGCAAGATGTCATTTGGATCGAGTCACTCTGTCTGCTAATTCTAGTGAGACTGTAAGTTACAGCTATCTTACCACAACTGGCTCAAGTAATAGATCTCACATTTCAGTGCTTAGATTGGAGAAGCAAAACGGGTATGATGAAAGTATTTTATAATGACTGCGTAGTAAGGGGCAGAAGGAGGCGGACCCCCAACTATTGGGTTGCATTTCAAATCAACCTTGTGGGGCTGAAATGATTAAACAGTCTATTTAAAAATGTTTCCACAGTTATACTGACACATCCCTTAGTATGTAGTATGTATAGATGTAACATAATATCATACCTCCTAACTTTCTGAGATGTGAACGAGGGATGCCTGTTAGCAAAAGTATGCAGGCATAGGACACACCCCTGACCACACCCCCTTAACCACTTTACGACCCCTTCATGCCGATATACGTCGGCAGAATGGCACGGCTGGGCACATCAACGTATAGGTACGTTGTCCTTTAAGCCAGCGACCCGGTCCGAAGCTCCGTGACCGCGGGACTCGCGGACCCGATCGCCGCTGGAGTCCCGCGATCGCTCCCCGGAGCTAAAGAACAGGGAGAGCCGTGTGTAAACACAGCTTCCCCGTTCTTCACTGTGGTGGCGTCATCGATCGTGTGATCCTTTTTTATAGGGGGACACAATCGATGACGTCAGTCCTACAGCCACACCCCCCTACAGTTGTAAACACGCACTAGGTGAACCCTAATTCCTACAGCGCCCCCTAGTGGTTAACTCCCAAACTGCAATTGTCATTTTCACAATAAACAATGCATTTTAAATGCATTTTTTGCTGTGAAAATGACAATGGTCCCAAAAATGTGTCAAAATTGTCCGAAGTGTCCGCCATAATGTCGCAGTCACGAAAAAAATCGCTGATCGTCGCCATTAGTAGTAAAAAAAAAAAATTAATAAAACTATCCCCTATTTTGTAAACGCTATAAATTTTGCGCAAACCAACCAATAAACGCTTATTGCGATTTTTTTTTTTTTACCAAAAATATATAGAAGAATACGTATCGGCCTAAACTGAGGACATTTTTTTTTTATATATTTTTGGGGGATATTTATTATAGCAAAAAGTAAAAAATATTGCATTTTTTTCAAAATTGTCGCTCTATTTTTGTTTATAGCGCAAAAAATAAAAACCGCAGAGGTGATCGAATGCCAC
This sequence comes from Rana temporaria, assembly GCF_905171775.1. Taxonomy (NCBI): domain Eukaryota; kingdom Metazoa; phylum Chordata; class Amphibia; order Anura; family Ranidae; genus Rana; species Rana temporaria. Next base: position 210,622,754 of record NC_053494.1, read on the forward strand.
CAAAAGAAAGCTCTATTTGTGGGGAAAAAAGGACGCCAATTTTGTTTGGAAGCCACGTCGCACGACCGCGCAATTGTCAGTTAAAGCGACGCAGTGCCGAATCGCAAAAAGGGGCAAGGTCCTTTTAGCTGCATTTTGGTCCGGGTCTTAAGTGGTTAAAGGGGAAAAATACAAAAAAATGATTGATTAAACTCATAAGTGCTTTTTTTTTTTTTTAACCACTACCATTCCTTAATATTTGCTTGTGAAATTTACAACTGCAGCAATTTAGAAATTGCATGAAATGTTGGGCACTGTAAAACACCTTCTTATAGGAAAATAGTAAATTTTCTATACAACTACAGTGAAACCTTGGATTGCGAGTAACGCGGTTAACGAGCGTTTTGCAATATGAGCATTTTTTTTTATTTTTTTATCCTGACTCAGTTTGCAAGTGTTGTCTCGCAAAACGAGCAGGTTTTAAGCCACAGCCGTGTGCAGTACCGCATTCGGGCCAGAGGTGCGGTGGGGGCGCTGGAGCTGATCTGAGCCATTCGGAAATACTCGGAAAAACTCAAATACTCCATTCTTAACACCTGCATGGCAAAAGACACAATGAGCTAGTATGCACAGCATACTAGCTCATTATGAAATACTTACCTCGGAACGAGGAGAAGAGAACTTACCTGGTCCACGCCGAGCGAGATGTCTTCTTGACTCGGCGTGTCTTCCGGGTATCGCCGATCCAGCGCTGTGATTGGCTGGAGCGGTGGTGTCGTCACTCCCACGCATGCGCGCGGGAGACTTCAATTCGGCAAGGTCCGGCGGCTGCCGGTCCTTTAGCCGAGGATCCCCCCCTGCGCATGCGCCGCTGCAATCAGCGGCGCATTGCGAGGGGAATATCTCCTAAACCGTACAGGTTTAGGAGATATTCTCTATACCTACAGGTAAGCCTTATTATAGGCCCTTATTATAGGCTTACCTGTAGGTAAAAGTTTAAAAAAAGGCTACTGTATACAACCACTTTAAGGCTGCATTCACACTGTAACGCCGCGTACTCGGCGTATTTTGCCGCGATTTGTTTCACTTTCTTTTTTTTCACAAATTATTCCCATTGCTGTCTATGGCCGAACGCCAATGCCGCCTGAAAAAAGGGTCCGGGACTTGTTTTCAGGCGGCAGGCATACGGCGTTTCGGCGTTCGGCACGAGATGTGAACCATCTCATAGACAGCAATGGAAATTCGCCCCTCCAGCGTATCGTGCGTCGCGCTTCAGGCGTTTTGTCGCCTAGGTGTGAATGCAGCCTAAGCCTTTCCAAGGGTTTCCAAGTTCAGCCGAGCTGTCCTGAGTATTTACAAGGCTCTCCGGAGCCTCCCACCGCTGGCCACCTGCGGTACTGCATGCCATAGAAGTCAATGCGGAGCAAATTATTTTTGTTTCCATTGACTTCTATGGGGAAACTCGCTTTGATACTCGAGTGCTTTGGATTACAAGCATTCTCCTGGAAAGGATTATCCTTGTAATCCAAGGTTCTACTGTATATAGATCGGGACAAAATAAGGGACAAATGAGGAGGAATGAGGGACTGTGTTCCAAATGCGGGACAGTCCCTTGAAATCAGGGACAGTTGGGCTCTCTGTAATAGATCTGATACTGGGTCCACTTTAAGTGCTGGCTGTGTATGGATGTGCGTCATTCCATTCCCGTTCCTCATAAACCAACAAGTAACACCCGAGTGGACATTTAAAAGAACAATTGTAACACTGAGCTGCCTCCCTTCTGCTCCAGATGAAAGTCCGCAGCGCAATTACTGAAGTGTTTGACGTGACTTCCATCAAGAGCCGCGCCAAGCCAGCCTCCCATCCGGGTACATGCTTTTCGTCCCGCACCACGTGGCTTGCTGCTAGTAATGGGAGGAACCTGGCCGTCTGGTGTGGTAACGCTTTGTCTTGTAGCCTCTCGTCCAGCAATAAGGAGACCTGGAATCAAACCCTACAGCTCAGGACTGAAACTCAATCCAGATTTATCACCAGCTGAATAAAATAGAAGGTCGTCATTAACCCCTTGCCTACCGGGATCTTTCACCTCCTTCCTGCCCAGGCCAATTTTCAGCTTTCAGCGCTCTCACACTTTGAATGACAATTCTGCGGTCATGCAACGCTGTACACACGTGACATTTTGTTATTTTTTCACACAAATCGAGATTTATTTTTTGGTAGTATTTAAAGCGGTTGTATACCCAGGAAAAAAAAAAAAACATGCAAGGCAAAGGCATAATGAGCTAGTACGACTAGCATATTAGCTCATTATCGATTACTTACATTAGATTGAAGCCCCCGCATCGGTCCTCGGACACTTCCTTCGTCGCCTCCATGATACCCGGAGTGACTTCCGGGTATCGACGCTCCAGGGCTGTGACTGGCCGGAGCGGCGATGACGTTTGATCCCTGCGCATGCGCACATTTACGGCACTTTGCGGCAGGCTCCCATTCAAGAGCCGGCGCGCTCAGTGCGCTTGCGCCGTTGTGTACAGCGCGCATGCGCCGTAGACATCGGTGCCCGATTTTCTGCAAATATCTTTTTAACCATGTAGGTTAACCACTTAACCCCCGGACCATTTTGCTGGTCAAAGACCAGAGCACTTTTTGCGATTCGGCACTGCGTTGCGGTCGTGCGACGTGGCTCCCAAACAAAATTGGCGTTCTTCTTTTTTTTCCCCAAAAATATAACTTTATTTTGGTGGTATTTGATCACCTCTGCGGTTTTTATTTTTTGCGCAAAAAAAAAAATAGAGCGACAATTTAAAAAAAAAAATGCAATATTTTTTCCTTTTTGCTATAATAAATATCCCCAAAAAATATATAAAATAAATATATTTTTTTTTCTCAGTTTAGGCCGATACGTATTCTTCTACCTATTTTTGGTAAAAAAAATCACAAAAAGCGTTTATCGATTTGTTTGCGCAAAATTTATAGCGTTTACAAAATAGGGAATAGTTTTATGGCATTTTTATATATTTTTTTTTTCATGACTGCGACATTATGGCGGACACTTTTAGGAAATTTAATTTCGTGCCGCCGGCAGGACACACTTGCGACGCACGGCTGGGCATTTTAACCACTTAAGGACCAGACCAATATGCTGCTAAATGACCCAAGAGGGTTTTTACAATTCGGCACTGCGTCGCTTTAACAGACAATTGCGCGGTCCTGCGACGTGGCTCCCAAACAATTTTTTTTTCGTGTGTTTACTGCGCCTTCCCATTGAAATTACCGCGGTAATACCGCCCGCAATGCAGGCAGTATTAACCTTTTTTCGGCCGCTAGCGGGGGTTAAAACCTCACCGATAGCGCCCGAATATCATGGTAAATACGACGGTATAGCGGCGCTACAAATAGCGCGGCTATACCGTCACCGCGGCTCCACCGCCCAATGTGAAAGCAGCCTTAAGGTCCGGGTCTTAAGTGGTTAAGTATAAATTCTTTAAAAGTGCACTCTCGAGCACTAGCTATAGAAAGGCACTTTTTCTTATTACGTAAATAATTATCTATTTGCTACTTGCATGCTAGAACATTCCAGGAAGGTGTAGTTGTGTCATGGCTTGGAGGAAGTAGACTGACGTAGGGAAGGTTACCTGGTCTGGTGAATCCCGATTCCCGTGCATCACAATATGGCATCTCGACTCTCTGGATTTCTTCAGCTCGCCCCTAACTGTATAATGATATGGTAGGAACATTCATGATGGTTTCCGAGGAATTCACAAGTCTCGGCTAGCATTACAGCCTTTCCCCTGTGTAAATCAATCTTTTCACTAATGATTGCGCCCTGTCTATTTTCCCCTCGTCCCAGAATCTTCCCGCGCGGCCACAATTAAAGCCTGCCCTTCCAGTTTTCATTAGTGGTTCACCATTTGGCAAGGCGAGGCCCCAAGCCTAATATTAAAAGTGAATTGGTTAAGTCTTTCCTAACCGGAGTCCTACAGACCGACTTTAAAAGCTTCTAAAGGGAACTTACCTAGGAAGCCCGGTTTCCGATCATGAGGTCAGATACCTGAGTTAGGGCTCCGAAGATGGCTCTGGAGCAGTGTTGACCTAGGCGCGTGTCCATGGTGGGAGCAGGACGCCAACCAGAGACCACTTCCCATCTGGCGGATGCCTAATTACGGGCCATTATAGAGAAAAATGTAGTGTTGTATTCTCCACTATGAGCTATGACTCATGCTAGCGCTTTGCTCTTTGGCTAACCCTTCGCCTGTTCCCCTCATCCGAGAATTATGTTAAATGAGAGGTGATTTCGCCATTGTTAAAAAAAAAAGGAACTGCAGTTAAAGCGTCTCTAAACCCAATAATAAATTGCAATTCCTTAGATATGGTGGCTGAATTACCGTATTTATCGGGGTATTGCGCGCTCCGGCGTATAGCGCGCACCCCTAATTTTGATCCTAAAATCCTGTAAAAAAAAAACATTTTACTACTTACAGTTTTGGTGTCTTGCCCGGCGTCCATCAGCGGCCTCGTCCGGTCCGGCGTCCGTCTGCAGCCTCGGTGGTGTCCTCCCGGCTTCTCCCGCGCTGTCTTCATGTCGAATCCCTGCTTCCCGCGCTCAGTTTGAAGCCTCCGCCGACATATACCGAGCGCAGTACACTCGGGTATATTCGGCCAGGCTCGGCTTTTCACGCATAAACGTCACAGAGCGTGACTACGAGCGAAGCCGAGCCTGGCCGAATGAACCCGAGTGTACTGCGCTCGGTATATGTCGGCGCAGGCATTCAAACACGGTGCGGGAAGTGGGTATCGGCGTATATCGCGCACCCACGATTTTGCCCTGATTTTCAGGGCAAAAAAGTGCGCGGTATACGCCGATAAATACGGTAATTTTATTTTCTTTTTTCAGTTTTTTTTTTTCATTATTTTTACCTGGTGATCCTGCAAATTAGGCCTCGTACACACGATCGGTTAACCAGAGGACAACGGTCTGATGGACCGTTTTCATTGGTCAAAACCGATCGTGTGTGGGCCCCATAGGTTAGTTAACCATCGGTTAGAAAAAAAGCCAACTTGCTTTAAATTTGGATGGATTCCTAAACGATAGGTCAAAACCGATCGTTGGTAGGCACAACCATCGGTTAAAAACCCACGCATGCTCAGAATCAAGTCGACGCATGCTTGGAAGCATTGAACTTCGTTTTTTTTCAGTACCTCGTTGTGTTTTACGTCACTGCTTTCTGACACGATCGGTTTTTTAACCTATGGTATGTAGGCGCGACGGACCATCAGTCAGCTTCATCGGTTAACCGATGACAACGGTCCTGGGGCCCCTGAGCTGGCCTGGGGCCCCCAACATCCCCTTCCCAGGCTGTAGTGTGGCTGAGCTCCTCTTCCTGCCTCCTGGAGTCCTGTCAGTGCGGCCGGGTACCGCGCACGGTACAGGAGATTCAGTTTCCTGCTCCAGGCCGGACTGACAGGAAGTGCGCACTTCCTTTCAGTCCGGCCGGGAACACATGAAACTGAATCTCCTGTACCGCGCGCGGTACCCGGCCCGGGCACTATCTGATAGGGGACTGGGGACCCATAATGATAGAACACCGGACTGACAGGAGGAAGAGGAGCTCGGCCACGCTACAGTGGCAGCCTACAGGGAAGAAGGGGAGGTGGGAATAGAAAAAAAGGGACTGGGGGGAAGTAAGAACATGGGTGTAAAAAAATTGTGAAGCGCTAACGTAGGCTTTGCGTGCGGGGGGGGGGGGGGTGTGCTTGGGGGCACCATTTTGCTTGGGGCCCCCAAATTCCTTCAAATGGCCCTGACCAGAACCCCTTATTTTCCACTTTTTGATTAGAGTTTGAACACTGCTGATTGGCATTATCAATTCCTTGAATATCTTTTTATATCCCTTTCCTGTTTTATGCAGTTCAACTACCTTTTCCTGCAGATCCTTAGACAATTCATTTGCTTTCCCCCCCATGACTCAGAATCCAGAAGCGTCAGTGCAGCACTGGATGAAAGATGCAAGGGTCTGTCAGGAGTCCAGAAACTCATTGACCTTTTATACACACACACTAATTACAAAGCGAACAGATCACAGGTGAGGATGGTTACCTTTTAATAGCCATTCAAACCCTTTTGTGTCAACTTGTGTGCATGTTATCAGGCCAAAATCACCAGGGTATGTAAACTTTTGATCAGGGTCATTTGGGTAGTTTCTGTTGCCATTACGATTTTAAAAAGAGTAAAAACAGTTGATTGATAATAAATGGCTTCAGCCAAACACTAACCATGAGTGACAGAAATTTTTTTTGTGTTATCATTCACATTCTCTGAAAAATGGCCAAGAAATCATAAATTTGTATGCAAACTTACGAGCACAACTGTAAATGTCTGATAATTGATCAATCCTGATGCACTGACGACTCTCTATTCTTGATGCCCTAAAATATCAGAAAAGTGCAAATACCCCTCAAATGATATATTTTTTTGGAAAGTTGACAGTCCAAGGTGTTTAGTAAGAGGCTTGGCAGGTTTATTTGAAGTTGTAATTTTGTGTCATAATTTTGGGGAAAATTAAGAAATTAACAAAATGAAACGTCACTTTAAAAAAAAAAAAAATACTGTCACCAGTGCAGTACAGTGTCATCATACTACTGGTGTGGTGGTGATCAGCGACACTGACTGGTGACAGTACGAAAAAAAAGATGTTATTTTTATTTTACGTTTTTTTTTTTTAACACACTGACCAGCGCAATATAATGTTACCATAATAACATTGGCCCAGATTCAGGTACATTTGCGCTCTATTTGCGGAGGCGCAGGGCAACGATTTTGCCCTGCGCCCCCGCAAATATTTTGCGCTACCCTCGATTCACGGAGCAGTAGCTCCGTAAATTGCGAGGGCCCGCCGGCAAAATTGCCCGGCGTAAGCGCGCGCAATGTAAATGATCCCGCCGGGGGCGAGAATCATTTAAATTAGGCGCGCCGAGCGTAGAAACTTTCCCGACGTGCATTGCGGCAAATGACGTCGCAAGGACGTCATTTGCTTCAAAGTGAACGTGAATGGCGTCCAGCGCCATTCACGAATCAGTTACGCAAACGACGTAGATTTCAAATTTCGCGACGCGGGAACGACGGGTATCCTTAGCATTGGCTGCGCCTGCTATTAGCAAGAGCAGCCTTACGCTAAGCACGCCGTATGGAAACGACGTAACTTGCGTACGCAGGGCCAGTGCAACAACTGTAAATCGGTGTTAGTATGCAATTTGCATACTATACGCTGATCACAATGGGAGCGCCCCCTAGCGGTCAACGCAAGAATGCAGCCTAAAATCAGCGTGGCATAAGAGCCTTATGCCACGCAGATTTTAGGCTGCAATCGGCGTAACGAGTTCTCTGAATCAGGAGAACTCGTTACGCCGGCGCAAGTCAACAATTGCGCTGCGTAACTATGGTTACGCAAGCACAATTGCTTACTGAATCTGGGCCATTGTAACTAGACATACGTTTTTTTTGTTCCGTTTCGTCTCGTTCCGTAATTTCGTAAAGATTCGTAATTTCGTAAGACTCTCAAGTTTTCCTATTCGGACCCGTTCGTATTTCGTAAGACGCAAGTTTTCCTATTCGGACCCGTTCGTATTTCGTAAGACGCAAGTTTTCCTATTCGGACCCGTTCGTATTTCGTAAGACGCAAGTTTTCCTATTCGGACCCGTTCGTATTTTCGTAACAGTTTTATTTTCGTTTATACTGAACGATTCGTAATTCTGTCTAATTTATTTTCGTTGATTCGAAATTCGTAATTTTGTTAGATAATAATTTTCGTTTAATGGATTCGTAATTTTGTACTTTCGTAAATACATAGCAACACGCGGCTAATCCATATTAAGATAGACTTTCTCTTAAGCCCCGTACACACGGTCAAGCTTTTTGCCAACAAACGTCGAAATTTGTGTTTTCCAAAAAATCCGACCGTGTGTACGCTCTATCGGACAAACTTTTTCGGTTTCAAAAGTCCGGCCAACTCCCTTCAGACAAAAATCCACGGAAAAGTTTGTTTGAAGTCCGATCGTGTGTACGAGGCTTTACACTGTACAATGTGACTCGGCACAAAAGAGATAAGCTGATTGGCTAAGATATTATGTAATCACTCACTAACTACACTGCCCAGTGCCCATTCAAAAGCACGATACAAGTACACAAATTTACCAACAGACAAAGAAACGGATTTAAAAAACACACAAATGAAAATAAGAACATACAAATGAAAATACGAACAGACAAAGGATTTAAAATACGGAATGCAAATCGTTCGTTATAGATGTCATTTTCGTTTTTTTGCTTTTTCGGTGATTCGTATTTTAGTAAGATTGTCCAATCGTACGTTCGTATTTTCGCTTGTTTGTTATTTTGCATATTCGTAATTCCGTAATCTTCGAATTTTGGTTCTTTCAGCTTTTCGGATGTTCGAATTGATTCGAATGTACGAATACTAACAAATTCGTACGAAAATCCATTCGTTACGAACGGGAACGCAATGTCTAATTGTAACTCTCTGGAGAATTGATCAGGATTTTTTTTTGTGCACATTATGTTTGATTATAGCATTGAATTACATTGCTATAAACAAGCATTTTATTGAATGAAAGTCTGTTTCGTTGTGATTAGGGATTCAAAGCTAATCACATGGTACAGATGGTCTGTGATTGGCCCTGTCTGTTCCATGTGATCAAATTGACCGATCACCTGCCTGGGACCCACTCTTCTTTATTGTTCCAGACAAGTATAGACAAAGTTGCCACCCGGGGCCTTTTCGTATTTTATTGTTGCAGGGAAGCAGATACAAAGTCCCTGCCTGGGGTCTCCTCTTCTTTATGGTCCCAGACAAGTAGCCACAAAGTCCCTGCCTGGGCACTCCTCCTGTCTATTGTTCCAGACAAGCAGATACAAAGTCGCCGCCTGGGTCCTCCTCTTCTTTATTGTTCAAGACAAGGAGACACAAAGTCCCTGCCTGGAACCTCTTCCTCTAGTCTAGGAGGAGGTTTCGGGTGAGGACTTTGTGTCTGCTTGTCCAGAACGATAAAGTGACATCTGTGTTGAATTTTAGTCCTTTGGACTTACTGGTGGTTGACTAGTGGTTGGCTGCTCAACGTCTGGCACCTGATTAGCCAAGAGAGTCACCCAGTGAACATAACTTGTGAACATAACTTGTGGTGAACATACCGTATTTATCTTCCTATATCGCCCCCCCCCGGCGTATAGCGCGCACCCCCAACCTGGAAGGGAAGATTCAGGGAAAAAAGAAAATACTCACAGTTTGAATGCCCCTCGTCGGTGTCTTGTCCGGCGTCCATCGGCGGCCTTGTCCGGTCCGGCTGCGGCCTTGGTGGTGTTCTCCCCGCTTCCCCCGCACTGTTTCTGAGTCGATGGCGGCACAGGGCATGACCGCGAGGGGAGCCGAGCCTGGCCGAGTGTAATGCGCTCGGTATATGTCGTCGGCGGCGGCGTTCAAACACAGCGCGGGAAGCGGCGATCGGCGTATATCGCGCACCCACGATTTCCCCCTGATTTTAAGGGGAAAAAAGTGCGCGGTATACACCAATTTTTGAACTACAATTCCACCTTAGTTCTTCCATGTTTTTTTGAGGTTTTTGTTGGTACGGGGGGGGGGGGGGGTTGCACATTCGATAAAAATGTCACACACACAGGTTGACGGTCTACTCGTTTATCAACTGGAACATAGAACACTACTGACTCTACACAGCCGCTATGCCTATTATGAGGGCTTACTACTCCCCTTGTTGGATTTTTTTTTTTCACACACTCTTGTGTCAAACACAAGACCGGGGGGCCTAATCCAGGTCGCCAGGCCATTTCATGTGGCCATCGCACCTCTTCTGCAGCCGCAGCACACACTTGTCCCTTGTCTCTGACCACACCTTGTCTCAGAACAACAAGGTGGGCAGAACTCCTCCGCCGGTTCTAGCCCTTCTCTGCCTCACACCCTGTTTGTCCGATGGACTTGTGTACACACAATCGGATGATACTCCATCGGACATTTGTTGTCGGAAAGTTTGAGAGCATGCACAGAGAACATTTGTCCTTTGAAAAACCGACAACAATTGTCCGATGGAGCATACAGACGGTCGGATCGTCTGATAAAACACATCCGTCAGACCGTTTTTGTCGAAAAATCCGATCGTGTGTATGGGCCTTGTCTTGGACCTTGGAGTACTGGAGTGTTTCTACTTGAAATCCTAATTCATGTATTACATGAGACATTTGACTGTCCATTATGTGATAACCCTGTTTTAAAGCCTTTTGATTATCAGAGGTAAATTTATCTTCTGTCAAAAACAGTCTGTCTGGCTAAAAACTGTGGATTGAAGGTTAATTTAATCTATTATGTGTGTTTGAAGATGTATGTGTTTACGCTAAAAGACTTTGTATTGTTCTAAAGGTCAGAAGTCTCCTGTCAGGAGTATTGAATTGGCATGTTATTATCTAAAGGAATGTAACCTCTCAGAGGTAGTAATTAAGTTCTGTTAAATATACTGGGCTTTTGTGTACATTGATTACCCCCTGGGGCTTCTGCCTCAATACACATAACAATCTTTCTATCCAAGCTATTGGACCAATCCCTGTTGACTATTTCAAGTCCTCATTTGCATGGTTAAGGAGGACCTGAGTGAGGACTGCATATACTTTACAATTGACCAATAGGAAAGCGGTTGTTGGGGGTGGGATGTTCCAAATTCTGTATAAAAGTGTGCTATGTCCTGTTTGAACTTACATACAGCCTGCCTGGTGTGTGTTCTTAATGGGTCCGAATGGCACATAGCTGTAATTCGGATCCCGGAACCTTGGATGACTGGACCATCAGACGTTGCAATCTGCAAGCTGACTCAATAGTAGCAGAGGAGTGTCGGGAGAGCAGAATCGAGCGAGCAAAGGGTCTCGTCACAGGCCTTTACAGGTATAACTGGCCCTCTGAGGTTGACCATAACGCTGATACGGCCCGCGATGAAGTTGAGTATGACACCCCTGGGGCTCTACATCAGGATCCTCAAACTACGGCCCTCCAGCTGTTGTGGAACTAAACATCCCATGAGGCATTGTAAAACTCTGACATTCACAGACATGACCAGGCATGGAGCCTACACATGGTCGTTTTTAATGACCATTTGAAAAAATGGCATTTTTCACGTCATGAAAAACGGTCATGTGTACGCGGCATAAGGGAGATCCGGGGCTTCCTCAGCACACCAAGCTGCTCCCAAATCTACAATATCCCCTCTGGGTGGATTGAACCTTTAAATTCATGGTTGCACCACTCCTTGCTCACCCATCCACCATACATCCGCCCTTTCAAACTCACATGAATTCTGAGATTCTGCTACTGATAACCTTGAACCAAACATTTAAACCTCAATTTGTGATGGAACTACGCAATAATTCACAAACACGTCCAGCTGTAAATATACCCTCCTGGCAACCTTCCGTACACTCTCCAACAACAATAAGACACTCCTTTTTTTATTTAACGACTGTCTTCTCGTTTGGCACGCGTCGCCCTAAGTGCATGTGAACCTGAAGATGAATTACGACGTTGGTGTGGTTTTCAGGTTCTCTCTTGCCAGCTAGCTCCAGTTTCAAGGCGGCCGCCCACCATAAATGACTGGATCGAGAACCGAGCCTCTTTAAAACCTTTTCTGCCAGCCTGTAAAAAAAGATGAGCGATTGTTGCAGAACTACGCAAATCGACAGTAGTGCAGGCTAAATATTAATCGGGGAATATACGGTAATTCTCATCGACCCTTGTCCCTTCTGACTGCTTTATAGAATCACACAGTGCCCGGGCTCTCCAAGCTGGTGGAAACTTTCTTCAGACCGGCCAAAGTCATCTCACCCATTAATAAACTCGAAACAAGACTAAAGCTGAACTCCAGGCAGTAATAACTCAAAAGTTAATGCACTTATGTATTCAATAAATTGAACTCCATTTAACTCCTCACCTGCCACCCACTTCTACCTGGAAAAATCCCCCCACAACCTTTTTTTTTTTTAATCCCTATATAATGGAAAACTGTGACAAATACCATATTTTTCGGCGTATAACGCGCACCCCAATTTCAGAGGGGAGTTTCAGGAAAAAAACGTTTTTTTTTAATTTTGTGGTCAGTGTCCATCTGCAGCCTCAATGCAGCCTAATCTGTGCCTAAATGCAGCCTATGTGCCCCATCTCCAGCCTAAATGCAGCCTATGTGCCCAGCTCCAGTCTATGTGCATGCGCACTGGGATACCGCCATGGACGGCACATGCGCCGTTCAGAAAAAAAGTAATTTACATTGGGTCAAGACGTATTGCCATAAAACACGCCCCCATCTCATCCATTTGAATTGCACGCCCTTACGCCGACAGTTACACTACGCCGCCGTAACTTACGGCGCAAATTCTTTGAGAATACGGAAAATACGCTGTAAGTTACGGCGGCGTAGTGTA